>NW_020837954.1:41745510-41903327 GCF_003676395.1 Aethalodelphis obliquidens
TAAGGTGGTGCTATTAAAAGTCTCAGTCTGGTGTAATCAAATGCTCCTAGAGTGGTCACAGTTGTCTCTCCTCCACCTGCCCTGCAGAGCCTAGCACCTGAGCACAAGGAACAGGTGGCCCCCTGGCTGGGGGCCACCCGTGCACAGGCTGGCTTTGAAGAGACTCACGCAAGTGGCAGCCACAGGTGAGAGAGGGCATCAGTCAAGCTAGCAGTCTCAGTGTGGGCCGCTGCCTCCTAAATTTCAGGGCACAGAAAAGGCCCTCCTGCTCCTTGCTCAGAGTCTCCAAAAGCATCCTCAGCTCCTGACCCTGGAAAAACATACCCACACGGCACAGGAGATTGTTTAGAAAGGCCTCTCTTCCATACACAGCCGCTGCCTGCTTAGCCGGCTAGTTTCTAGTTTTTTTCTGCAGTCCTGGTATGTAGACCTGGAGGAGGATTGAGTCTGGCTACAGCACAGCCCCTTGATAAACTCTGAGAGGGAGCGAGAGGCCAGGCAGGGCCCACGCTGTGCTCCACTGGCGCCTGTGATACCCCCTCTACTGAGCCACCCGGGGGCCCTTTCCAGGCCCCGCACCCAGACCAGATCCTGCATGGAAAGAAGTGTCCACAGTGCCTGTATCCCACCAGGCTCTGACACGGTAGCCTCAGGAATTCACCCCCATCCGGGGTCCTCCCACTCCAGTCTTTTCAGGAACTTCTTAAACAAGGTGAGATGTGGACCCACAACAACACAATCCATGGGCACTGCCAGGGTAACTGTTCACCAAGGAAAGGAGTCAGGAGGACCCCCAGTCCAGCAGTCTCCCCATGGGGTCACTCCAGCATGCTGTGTGTCCAGTGCTGTAGGTGGACTGAACCTGAACAGAAAAAATTCCTGGGAAACCCAGGCGTTTGTGTCCTTGGGTCCCTGGGTTGTATGTTTCGAAGCTGTCTTGGCTTAAGTAGCTCTGTTCAGTTTTAGGATCTGCAAGGAGGATTGCCAGCCCAAGATGCTAAAGGGCCAGATCCCTTAGACTCTCGAGCTCCCAAGGGCAAGGATGAGGGGTAAAATGACCCCAGGTCCCAGCACCTTTTAACAACTTCCCGCCATGGCTCCTGAGACCCGGTCTGACATGACCCTGCCCACTGGCCAGTTTCATCTTGAGTCACTCCCCGTTCTTCTGTGTTCCACCCACAGACCCTCCCTCCGTTACTCCAAAGCATTTCCCATCTCACCCAGGTGTACCCTCTTGCCTGGGATAGTCAACCCCTCCCCCTGCCTGGCTAACCCCTACTTCACCCTGTTCTTCTACATTTGAGTTTTAAAACCTAAGTGCAGGATTTAGGTTCATCTTAGCCAGTTGAGATCTTTCAGGATGCTAACCCCAGCCCCCAGTGTCCTGCCTATTTATCTTAATGTGTGACATCTACTATTTCCAAATAATCCTTCCAATGTTTTTATAGTTGCTGTTGGTGTGGCCCCCTATAAGTCTTCGTCATCAAGTTGGATAGGAATGGGTCCTACAGCCTGCTGCTAGAGACTTCCTTCCTGGAAGTTGACATTTATCCACCCATCTCCATGCTAATGGCAAAAGGATACGGTGGTTTTCCTGTTATCAATTGCTATGAAAGAAATCAGCTGAAACTTAGCATTGTAGAACACCAGCCACTTTATCATGCTCTCAGATTCTGTGAGTCAAGAATTTGGACAGAGAACAGTAGGGATGGCTCTCCTCTGCTTTATCATGTCGAGGGCTTCAGCTGGGGAAAGGGAATGACGGGGAAAGGGCAGGTCACCTGAGCAGTGGGGGCCGGAATTATCCAGAGGCTTCTCCATTCACATGTCTGGAACCGGTGTTAGGATGACTCAAAAGTGAGCTCAGCTGGGACTGCCCCACTTAGACCAACATGTGGCTTCTCCGTGTGGCTTGGGTGTCTCATAGCCTAGCATTTGGGCTCCAAGTGAATATTCCAGGAGGCAGAAGCTATAGAGCCTTTTATGACCAAGCCTCAGAAGTCACAGAGCATCACTTTCTCCATACTTTACTGATCAAAGCAGTCACAAGACTGTCAGGTTCAAGGGGAAGAACACAGATACCCCCTCTGGATGAAAGGAATAAGAATGTCAAAGGATTTTAGAACAGCACTGGAAGCCTATACTGGTGCAGAAGCACTTAGAGCTGGGGGGGTCCCTCACCAAGTCAGGGCATATGTTCTTGCTGTCAGGCTACTCAGTGGTGATAAGTAATCAAGGAGAAGCAATATTCAGGGTCTCTGACACGCCTGCAGAGAAGAATATAGGCCAGGCTTCCACAAGTAGGACACTTTAACAGAACTGAGATGCCAGGTGGGTCTCCTGATATTCTCCAGAAGCCCAATATCACAACCGGGGCATGCACAGGGTCAGACCAGCAGCATGTGACATGATGCCATCACACAGGTGTAGCTGAACGCCTGCAGTCCTCCTCCTGAGAGCGCATGAGAGTTTATCAAATGCCCACGTTGAAATCTAAAACTGTCTATGGCAGGTTCCTGATCTGACAATTCAGACATTGTATCAAAAAAGGAAGCGGACCAAGGTTTATTCCTGGAGAACCTATGCCAGCTTCTAGTGATCACCATGCCTTGCAAAAGCACATAGACCGGGCTTCCCTGGTGGCGCAGTGGTTGAGAGTCCGCCTGCCGATGCAGGGGACACGGGTTCGTGCCCCGGTCCGGGAAGATCCCACATGCCGCGGAGTGGCTGGGCCCGTGAGCCATGGCCGCTGAGCCTGCGCGTCCGGAGCCTGGGCTCCGCAACGGGAGAGGCCACAACAGTGAGAGGCCCGCGTACTGCAAAAAAAAAAAAAAAGCACATAGACCATCCTTAACCATCTTGGCTAAGATCAGTTTGATCTCCCCAGACTGGGGAAGGGAGTAGTGAGTACACACAGATCAAGAGGGAAATAGGAGAAAGCAAGGAGGAGGTCTTTAGAATTATTCCTAAATTCCTCTAGAGATGTGAGAAGAAAGGGATCCCAAGGCCCTGGGGTTTCAGGGGATCCCAGCCTGCCAGCCACCTGGCTCTCCCTCAATGTCCTGCTTCAAAGCATGCCCCATTTCTTTCAGAAAGAAAAGCATCTGCACTGAAAGGGGGTCACTTGAAGGCCATTTTATTTCACAGGGTGGAGTATTTGGGACTTGGGAGGAGCAGCAGAGGGGAAATAGCTTAGAGATAGATCTGAGAAAAAGTGTGGAAAGTGAAATTGATTTTTAGGGGGTGGTATACAGTTCTTCCTGTGGAAGCTGTGTGTAGTAACCCAGAGCATTATCACTTGCTGTAAGTCATCAACGTCCAGGTCTCTGGCAGACACAATCCTAGAAGCCTAGAGAGGGATGATACCTGTTCTGAGACAATCTAGTCCAGCCCTCCCATTAGAGGGATGAGGAAACTGTGGTAGAGTCCATTGTACTCACAGAATATCCAGTGCACCCCCTGCATTTCCCAGTCTTCCTTGAAGCTAGTTAGGGATCATGTGATTCATTCTGGCCAATAGACTATAAGTGACATGTCAATTCCAGGCCCAGACTCTTACGATGGTGTGTCTCCTCCATCTCTCTCTTCCCCTGCCGCAGTGACCTTACAGGCCACGTGCTACAATAGTATGGCTACAAGATGGAAGAGGTTCTACCCATCCTCATCAGAGCAAGAAATAAAGCTTGATCATGTTAAGCTACTGGTGCTTTGGGTTTATTTGTCACTTCAGCATGGCCTGGCTTAGCCTGACTAATATGGAAATTGAGTCCTAGAGAAGGGAAGTATGAATACTGAGTAAATTTGAAGGATGCCTATCAGATCCTCCTCCATCAGGAAAGCAGAATCAGCGTGGGTACAATGGTAGGATTTTCTGTACGGGGGTGATGATCAGGCTGCATGGATCTGCTCACTTTCGTGTGGTGCCTTATAACTTACAAAGCACCTTCATGGACCCTGCCTTGCTTAATCCTCCAGCAACCATCCTGGCAGGGCCATCTTCAGCTGTATTTTGTTAGGACTTTAAAAGACACGGCCAAAGTCATACAGTGAGGAAATGATGGAGCCAAGGCTAGAATCCAGGCCTCCCCCCTAACACCACCTAATTGCATCTTTAAAAAAGATTGTAACTCTCTTTTGCCCTCCCCTCTCTAAAAAGACACTGGTTGATATAGGCTTATTTTTTCCTGTAGGTCTATTTTTGCAGAAATTTTATGTCAATATGTAAATAAATATTTAAATTTTGCCTTGAGAAGATTCTGGTAGCCTTGGAGATAACTGGAGGTACCCCAAAGAGTCACGGAGCCAGGGCTGGGAAACTCCACTTTCAGGGGTCCCTGGCTGAGAGAGTCCCCTTGGCCGGTCCCTGAGGAGCCAGAGCTACTGTGGTCCTTATCAGACCAGCAAATGAAGAAGTTGGATTGGACCACATCAAAGCAAGATTTCTTCAAAAACTCCAAATCAGAGCCAGGTTCCTCTTCTTCACACCATAGAGAGTAAGTAAGAAGGACCTTCTGGGGCTGCTTCCTCTTTCAAACGAAAGGGGAACGGCTACAGGCCTGAAAGTGGCCATTTATGTCTGAGAGTAGGCGACAAGTTAAAGGCCAAGCTCAGGGACCCAGGCTCCCTGGGGCCCTGTGTTTTCCAAATTACAGCCTCAGCCACAGGGAGCCTGAGAGGCCCAACCGCTCTGCAGCCTCCAACTCTGGCTACCCACCTGGGCCCACCTGATCAGGATGTCACTTCAGACCCTCATAAGTCCTTCTCTCCTGGTCAACACCCAAATGGGTAACCCAGTCCTGGGGTCCCATTTCCCCTCCAGCTCCTTCCTCCAAGGACCTCCACCTTCACCTTGATTCTAAAACTTTTCCCACCAAGGCCATCACCAAGATGCTATTGTCCAAACAAGAAGACTGTAGCTTCAAGTCAGGCGTCATCACTTACAAGTTTCTGACATTGGGTAAGCTACTTACCTTCTCTGGCCTCAGTTTCCTCATCTGAAAAATGGGGATAATAATAAGACTGGGTTGTAGGGTTGCTGTGAGGATGGAATGAGTTAATGTAGGGAAAGCACTTGGAGAAATGCCTGATTCCCATGTGTGTATCATGTGTATCATGTGTATCATGTGATGAATACAAGTTATCAATCCTCCATCCAAAATACTTGTGGCCAAAGATCATAACTTTTCTCTTTTTTTAATTGAGATATAATTGACATATAATATTGTACTAGTTTTAGGTGCACAACTTAATGAGTTGATACGTATATATATTGTGAAATGATCAACTTCAATAAGTTTAGTTAACATGTCTCTCCCATAGTTACAAATTTTTTTCTTGTGATGAGAGCTTCTAAAATCTACTCTTAGTAACTTTCAAATATACAATACAATATTGTTAACTATAGTTACCATGCTGTACATTACATCCTCAGGATTTATTTATCTTATAAGTGGAAGTTTTTACCTTTTGACCACCTTCACCCATTTCTGCCACATCCACTCCCCACTTCTGGTAACCACCATCTGTTCTCTGTATCTATGAGTTTGGTGTTCTTTCTTTCTTTTTCTTTCTTTCTTTCTTTTTCTTTCTTTCTTTCTTTTTCTCTTTCTTTCTTTCTTTCTTTCTTTTTCTTTCTTTCTTTCTTTTTCTTTCTTTCTTTCTTTTTCTTTCTTTCTTTCTTTCTTTCTTTTTATCCTTTCTCTCTTTTTTTAGAGTTCACCTATAAGTAAAATCATACAGTATTTGTCTTTCTTTGTCTGACTTACTGCACCTAACTTTTCTTATTTTAGAAGGTAATATGGTATATAACCATCTCTTAACATACCTTCCTTGGTGGGTGCCAGGGCAGTGCCCCATGGTCAGGCACATTTGTGATTCTGCAGCAAATATGTCAATGTTCACTCAGAGAGGGTTAACTAAAGACAGCAAAGAGCCTCTTCAGTTCAGGTCTGGCTTTGCTGCCAGATAAGATTTGGCAACACATTAACAACAACAAAACTGTTTTTATTGTTGAGATATTTGGATTTCAGCCTTTCAGACAAGGGATTGTGATTCATATTAATAGTATTAATAGTATTCATATTTACACATTGGGATTTTTCTGTCACCTAGAATGTAATGTGTGCTCGATGACTCCTCCCCAGGAGGCCCTGGCTCCAGAGGTCTCCCCTGCAATCTCACCCCCACCTTAATTCTCTCCCCTTGGACGCCATAGCCCATGGGGGTGGGTGCTGTACAATCTGAGATCCTTTTATGTTGATATCTGCTGCATAGCCCCATGTACCTAAGTCAAATCTTTGAGGGCAGGAAGAGTGTTTTCTAATTCTCTGGTCTTCTTAATAACAAGTACAAAGTTGAGTAGACAGTCGGTGCTTAAAAATGCTTCCTGCATGACTTCTGCTGCCCACTCTATGATTCCCCCTCTGATGTTGGCTTGCTTGGCACTAGAAGAGACCACATGGTGTCAGGAAACCATGTGGCTTCTGTGTTCACTCAGGCCTGGGTTTGCAGCCCACCAGGCACCTCACTGGCCACCTGTGTTTCTCTTTATCTCTAAGGCTCAAGTTCGCATCTGTAAAATGAACACAGTAACCCCCCAAAATGTATTGAGCATGTTCAATATACTAAAACCTTTCGTAAGCCCCTATATGCTTTAATTCACTTAATTCTCACAACGACCCTGTTGAGACTACCATTTCTCCAGCGAACGCCAGGCGCTGTGTGTAACATACAATTTACCATTTTTTCCATTTTAAGTGTACAATCCAGTGGCATTAAGGACATACACACTGTTATATAACCATCACCACTGTCTCTTTTCAGAACTTTTCATCTTGCCCAACTGAAATTCTCTATCCATTAAGCAACAACTCCCCATGCCCCCCCAACCCAGCCCCTGGTAACCTCTGATCTACTCTGCCTCAATGAATTTGACTATTCTAGATATTTCCTATAAATGGAATCATAAAATATTTATCTTTTTGTGCCTGGTTTATTTCACGTAGCATAATGTTTTCAAGGTTCATCTACATTGTAGCATGTGTCAGAATTTCCTTCCTATTTATGGATGAATAATATTCTATTGTATATCTATACCACATTTTGTTTATCCATTCATCTGATGATGGACACTTGGGCTGCTTCCACTTTTTGGCTATTGTGAATAATGCTGCTGTGAACATAGGTGTACACATATCTGTTCAAGTTCCTGTTTCAATGCTTTTGGATATACAAATACCAGGAAATGGAATTGCTGGATCTTATGGTAATTCTATGTTTAATTTTTTGAGGAATCGCCAAATTATTTTTCCACAGAGGCTTCAATACATTTTAGTTATTATTTCTTCATCCATTCACTCATCACACAAACAATTAGTGCGTGTCATCCATGTGCAGGCACCTTGCTAGGTTCTGGGAACTCACGGGGAGGTCGTAGCTTGGCAGCACATAGGAGGCACAGGCAACGGTACAAACAGTACACATGCACGGCTTGGGCTTCTTCCCTGTTTGCCCCGGTTTACCTCCCCATCTACCTCCTCTTATCAACAATCTGATGACTCTTTCTCAGCACCGTTCCCATTTCACAATCGTCTCTCCCACCACAGTTCAAAAACCTCTCCACGCACCTGCAGGCTGAGAGAAGCCCCTTCCAGACTCTCCTTATTCCCACCTTTCTACCTTCTTTAAGACTACTTTGAATCACATCACCTTCCCTGAAGCTTGCAGAAGCTCTCCGCCATTATTAAGCTCTCACTTGCCAGTCATGGATCTACAACCTCTCTCCCATCCCATTGGTCTTCATTACTGTCTGGTCCCCTAGGCAACCATCCCCACCCCCCGCCCTCCCCAAGCATCCTCACACACCCCTCGCTGTTCCTCTATTCCTCCTTCCTGGTGTCTCCCCAGCTGCCCTGGGGTCCCTGCCAGGCCCAGCCTGCCTTCAAAGTGTAGCAAAAGTTGGATTTTCCATCCAGAGATACGAAACATTCTTAGTTACATAGTCACATTCTTTTGTGAAGGCTTTCTATATGAATCCCACCCTGAAGCTTCAGGCCACTCCTATTTTACCGAATCAATTTGGTTTTAACAAATTTCTGTACATGAACCCTCTCTCACCACCTATTTCCATTATAAAATTGGAAGATGGTTTGAAAGAAAATGAGCTCATGGAAGGTCTCCCAAATGTCTGCTGGGGCAACGATGGGTTCCCATCCCAAGGACCTGGAGGGTCATGTTCCACAGCGTTCCACTGGGAACCACAGCTTGGGTCCTGTTCTACAACGTTCCTTGGGGAACCTCGGCCTTTTACTTTCACCCTCTCTTGGGCCCCTTTCTGCTAGAGGTCTTCAGTAGGACTCAGGCTCAGCGGTAGAGAACTGCCTTGAGGTGAGCTTGTCCCTCCTTTTCTCCTACCCTGTGGTTGGCAAGATTTTCCCAATGGGCTGCTTGTTGCTTTCAGGCCTTTTGGAGCCCACTTACCTGTGGAGGTTAATGTATAGATCCCCTCTTGACATCCCCCAAAGTCTCTAGCTCACGTCGAATCACATGGTTTCCTAAATCCCAGTTTTCTCAAACGGGAGCAATGGGGAACTTCAGTTTTCCCTTCTCTTCTCCACCTCCCACTCAGTTCTCACAGCTTCCTCTTAGGCCCCTCGACCCATAACTGGCTGGGAATTCATGCTCAGCCAGCCTGAAACATTAGCATACCTAAAACCCACATTTACATTTTATTACTTTGCAGGAAGACGACTTACAATACAACCTACAATAAATGGAAGAAAAGAGAAATTGACACAAGTTCTCCTGGGTGGAGGGTGGGCGATATATACCTATATATTATTTTTAAGACTTTTTTTTTAATGAGAAGGTGATTAATGAGGTAGCCAGGCCTGTGGTATGCCGGGTATCTTATACCACTGGTGTTTCTGCTTCATTTACCCAATTCTTTTTTTTAACCAGAGGAATTTTTCCCTAATGGGGAATCCCCTGATTTTGCATTCAGAGCTCTCCAAATTTAGTTCCTCCCCTCTTTTTGTTTTGTATTTATCTGTCAAACACAGCCAGACTGAGAAAGTACACTTTGAAGTGCTGGGGTGGAACATTTCTTAAGGTCTACTGTGGGCTGTGCATTTCTTAACTTCAAGCCTTGAAAAAGGATAAATCGTTCCAGGGCACCAACTGGCCAATTTTATGCATTAGAAACTCTACGATAAATTTAAGCAAACTTGCTGGAATTCAGTTTCACATCGATCTTGTTGGTCCAATGAGTTGATGCTATGTTATATGACAGCAGGGCTCTACAGGGCCCCTGAAAAGCAAGGGCCACACAAGCCTTTGAGAAAACTCTCCTTAGCTGATGCAGCTGACCCTCTCCTACTCGGTCAGATCACAGCTCCCAGCTCCCAGAACATACCTGCTGCTGACACCGCCACCCCATTCCGCATCAGGACCCTCCTCTCAGCCTGCACCATAAGCAAAGGCTGGTGACACCTGGGGACAGAATATCCGGAGATGCCCTTCAGCTTGTGCAGTGTCCGGAGAAGAACACTGCCTCCCGCTCTCAGTGGCTCTGCTAAGATCACAATGAATACGAAGGGAAAATCAGACCATCCAGAGATGCTGCTCAGGGACCCATCATTGAAAAATTTTCGGGGGAGGATGCCCAGGGCAGCAGCCCTGTCTAAGGCCATCCCCCAGCACTCCACCTGGACTCCACGCCCTCGTGTTGCCCAGGGGTGTCACTCTGCACTGGGTGCACTCTCCCTCCCCAGTTTCTCCTCCTCTACTGAAGCATTCCCATCGGTGCACACACATTTTACTACTTTCCATCTAGAAAGAAAGGAAGGAAGGAAGGAAGGAAGGAAGGAAGGAAGGAAGGAAGGAAGGAAGGAAGGAAGGAAGGAAGGAAGGAAGAAAGAAAGAAAAAGAAAGAAAGAAAGAAAGAAATCCCTTGGAACAAGGTCATTCTTCAGCTACCACCCTATTTATCTTCTCCCTTTTGGAATAAAATTCCTCAAAAGAATTGATTTTCACAGTCACTACCCTCTCTCTTCCCATCTTCTCTTGAACCCTTTACAGCTGGGCTTTGCTCCCACCACTCCCCTGAAACTGCTCTTGCCAAGGGTTACAACAGTACTCACTGTTCAATTCTCAGTCCTCATCTTCCCCACCTCTCAGCACCATTGGGCCAGTAGACCACTCCCTCCTTCTAGAATCTTCTTTCTCCCAACATGTCTCCCAACATGCCTGTCTCTGATTCTACCTCCCTCACCACTGTTTTCAGTGCACCTGGCTAGGTCATCCTTAACTCCAGGCTCCATCCTAGCGTCCCTCCTTTCCTCTGGCTATGCTCACTCTGGGGGCAACCGCATCCCATCCCTGCTTTGAGAGGCATCCATATGCAGATGAGTTTTCATCCTGGCTCTGACCTTCCCTAGCTGGGTGACCTTGGAGAAGTCATGTAACCTCTCCGTGCCTGGGTCTCCTCTTCTCTAAAATGAGGTGAATAATAGAATCCTGTTCATAGGGTTGTTATTACAAGGATTAAGTGAGTTGGTACCTGCAGAGCACTAAGACATGCCTGGTGGGTTTATGAAGTAAATGCTCTTCCCACCCCTTCACCTGGCCAACCTCAGCTCACACTCTAAGTCTCGGTGTAAATGTTACTGCTAGATTTCTATGTGCCTTCTTCTCCTTGTCGCACTTATAAAATTGTGATGGATACATTACCTCTGTGGTTGTTGTATCTCTCTGCTACCTGGTTAGCCCCTGGAGAGCAAGGACAGCACCCTCCTTTGCTCTATCCCCAGCACCCAGAGTGATGGGGGCCTGAGGGGGGCCTCCATGAAGAGTCACTGGATGGGTGAATGAACCACCAAGCACATGAATAGATGGACTCTAAGTGGCTGCTGTGGCCATGGGGCTTAATTAAGGGGGTGGATCTCTCCTAAGAAAGGGGCTGAAGAAGGATCTTGATTAGGACACACTGAAGAGCCCGGGCCATAGAAGAGGCTGTGAACTCGCATCACCATGACCACCATGGAGGCTCCTGTGTCCCTCTGTGCCCAGCTCCTGTGCCCTGGATGACAAAGCTTTATCCTGCAGCTGTGGTTGGTGCATCTGTGCCAGCTGATGTTCTGTGGCTGAACAAGGTCCAAGCTAACCTCCAAGGTACGGGAGGCAGGGATTCAGTTTATACCTGAAACTGAGATTCAGTAAAGAGCTGGTATTTCTGAAATGGACTTACTCTGGCCAGCCTGATGCCATAGAGGCAGATGGACCTGGACTGAATCCTGGCTCTGCCCCAAGTCACTTGTGTGATCCTGGGAAGAAATGGTTGAAACGCTGGGCCTTCAGTTATAAAATAATAACTTTCCTAGTGCTGTTGGGAAGATAAAATGAGGTGCTATGCTTAGCACATGGTGGAAATGAACATTTTTACTTCCCTTTCTCCAACATGGAATAGAAGTTTTCCACAGGCAAGGAAAATGATAGAGATAAAGAAGTTCCAGGAAGGAGCAAAGCATTTGCCACGTCATGAATTACATGTGTTTGACCTTGGGTAGGGTGAATTCAAGCATGACTCAATTCAATTCAACTCAACTCATTAAAAAACTATTTGTAAGGACCCTACTTTGGGCATGGCTATGTGACAGCCTAAGGAGAAGATAGCAAAATTTCAATTTCATACCTCTCTCTTTTTGTTCCTCTAGAACTCTGTGTGTAAAGCCATAAGGGACTTTTTTTTAAAGTCTTTAAAGTCCTGCTGTTAATCCCCTGATTCAGATGGAACAAGTTTTAATGAGGGGAGGAAATTATTGCTTGAGTACCAACACTGTCAGATGCCTTCAAGTGCTTTCTGATGAAATTCCCCCCGCCACCAGGTGATGCAGGTATTCTGAACACATCACTGAAATGAAGCCCCATCTCTAGAGTTCCAGCAGGCAGGGTCTCCATGAAGGACTGGAAAAGTCCCCGAGACTCAGAGTGCACTTAAACATTCTGCCATGACTTGGGGCTTTAGGGAGAGACCAGAGGAGCCAGTTCTAGCTTGCAGAAGTCCTAAGCCCTAAACATATGGTACCACCTGTAATGTGATTCAAAATAAAGACACTACAAATTCATAAAATGCAAAACTTGCGTGTATGCTGAAGTTAAAATTGCTTCTTCTTAAAATTGTATCTCTTGCCAAACACAATGTTCTGGATAATTTTATCAAAGCTGCATTGTTTTTCCTTATTGCTTTGGGACCCCTGACTGGCTAGTGCCCTAATGAGGCCTTTGGTCTGCCTATTGGTTTGGGGAGCAGCCAGTGTCTGCTGGGTCCTCACAGATCAGGGGTGAATGAGGTCAGGCAAGGCCAGCTATGTCCAAAGCCCACTGCTGAGGCGTTATCAACTCTAAACGTTTCATAGGGGCGTCCCTTATAAGCATGACTTAGAGAGGCAGAAAGCACTGATGAGGCCCATGAGATAACCAGATAGAGAGATAACTAGAGAACTGCTTCAAGGTCAGTGGATTCGGCTGGATGCTCAAACTCATCTTCACTTCTTTTTTCCCCTCTCACATGAAAAGAAAAGATAGATGTGTAACCTCTCCATGGGTCGGCGCAAGTTTTTCAGGTAGAAAATCTTGGTCCCCGTCGAATAACTCCCGGGGCTCAGAGGGTTCCTTGGGAAATCTGTTGGCAGTTTCTTGTGGTCTTAGACCCAGATGTTACTCTCCAACAGGCCTTGTGATCATGATTTTAAGTATCTCTGGGAAGACATTGAAAGAACACAGCCTCAAAATAATACTCGGCCTTAACCTCCTAAGGAACACATAGCAAAAATGGCATAATACCCATTGTTGCCAAGGATGAAGGGAAACAGCAAGTCTCATAAACTGCTGGAGGGAGTGTAAATTGATATTTCTTTTTTGGAGCACAAATTATAAAACCTATCAACATGTTAAACGTGTACACATCTTCTCTGACTCAGCCATTTCATGTCTAGAATTTTATCCTACAGAGGTACATTCACACAAGTGCTCAACAATATATGAGCAAAGATATTCACTGCAGCCATTTTTATCATTTTTTTTAAAACAGGAAATAACCTAAATGTCCATTAATAAAGGAATAGTTAAATAATCTGTTAAATATCTGTTTTATGGTATATTACACAGCAGTTTAAAAAAATAAGGTTAAGGGCTTCCCTGGTGGTGCAGTGGTTGAGAGTCTGCCTGCCGATGCAGGGGACACGGGTTTGTGCCCTGGTCCGGGAAGATCCCACATGCCACGGAACGGCTGGACCCGTGAGCCATGGCCACTGAGCCTGCGCGTCCGGAGCCTGTGCTCCGCAACGGGAGAGGCCGCAACAGTGAGAGGCCCGCGTACCGCAAAATAAAAATAAATAAATAAATAAATAAGGTTAAGATCTACCTGCATGATATAACGTGGAAAGAAGCCCACAACTGCTCATTAAGTTAAAAACACAAGTTTTCAAACACTATGAACCAAATTATATTTTAAAAAAAAAAGTATGTACATATATATTTGTATAAGCATAGGAAACATTAGGAAGATATTATGTCATTTGGGGGGAGGGGCTCTGGGTATGGGGTAGAGGATGTGGGACTTTTATTTGTTTTTCTATATCAAATTTATATTTTTTCTTATAAGGAACATATGTGACTTTACTATTAAGGTTGTTTTATTTTTTTAAGAAAGTATGGAGGCCTTTGGTGATGTTTTGTCAACAACACATGCCACGACCAGAGTCAAGGCCACCTCACCTCCATGAACACTGTTCCAGGCTCCGTACTCCTCTGAGTATGCTGAACCCAAAGCTTTCAGAGAAAGATGCACGCTCACCTCCTGCCAGGGGAGAGGAAATGCTCACTGCTCTGTCTGCTTGTTGCAGACAGAAAAAGCTTTGCAATTTACATGGTGCCTTCCCTAAGGTATCTCCCAACAGCCTGGGAAATGACAGGACAGGATTTTTTACTTCCATTTCTACAGGGGAGGCTGGGGGTAGAGATGTGGGAGTTACCGAGCCAGCCCCTGATCACATGACTGGAAAGTCAGAGACCCACCCCTGATCTGGTCAGAAGCAAGTTAAGCCGCTGTGCTCTCTCCCAGTGAAGGAGCATATCTGTCACCAGGACCAGACAGGAGGTGCCACTGGGCCAAAGCAGGCTCTTCCTGGTCAGGGCTCGGTGGAAACAACCCACATTGTCTCCTAACTTTTCATTTTCAAGCTGACACAGTCAAATCTGACTGTGAAATGTGACACGTCAGGGACCCATCCTGGCTCTTGAAACTAGGTATCTTTGCACGGCTCTGTCTTCCGCCATCTGTTGCTTAGTAATGCATTGGTTTGGGCTGAATTGTGTCCGCCCAAAATTCATATGTCGAAATCCTGACCACCAGTGCCTCAGAATGTCACTGAACTTGGAGATAACATCTTTAAAGAGGCTATTAAGTTAAAATGTGGTCATTTGGGGGGGTCCTAATCCAATATGACTGGTGTCCTCATAAGAAGAGGGAATTTGGACGCACAGATACAGAAGGAAGACGATGTGGAGACACAGGGATAGCCACCCACAAGCCAAGGAGAGCCTCCTGGGACAGGTCCTTCCCTCACAGCTCTGGGAAGGAACCAACCCTGGCGGCACCTTGATCTCGGACTTCCAGCCTCCAGAACTGAGACAATGAATTTCTGTTGTTTAAGCCACCTGGTCTGTGGTACTTTGTTACAGCAACCCTAGCAAACTAATATATGCATCTCTCAGAAAACAATTTTGTATTCCTTACCTCCCAAATTCTTGAGAGAGGACCTCGTTTTCCTGTACAAATCATAATATCATCTAAAAAATTCTCAAGAGACCTGCATTAAGATAGTCCAGCTTGGGCTTCCCTGGTGGCACAGTGGTTGAGAGTCTGCCTGCCGATGCAGGGGACACGGGTTCGTGCCCCGGTCCGGGAAGATCCCACATGCCGTGGAGCAGCTGGGCCCGTGAGCCATGGCCGCTGAGCCTGCGCGTCCGGATCCTGTGCTCCGCAACGGGAGAGGCCACAACAGTGAGAGGTCCGCGTACCGCAAAAAAAAAAAAAAAAAGATAGTCCAGTTCTACAAAATAATCAGTCCTACAGTCCTAGACTAAGAATTCTTTAGGTGGAACCTCTCAACAATAAGTGAGGAGGACAAATGTGCCTTGGGTAACTCTAGCTTAGCAAATGTCTGTAGGTGAAGCCAGGTGGTGGGAACAATTCCAAGAAGGATCTGGGCCCATCTGAAGATGAAGAACCCAGCATTGTTTTGCTTCAGAGTCCTCGGTCTATTTACAGATAAAATGAAATCCCTCAGCATATGAATCCTAGGAAATAGGAAGCCCTTTAATTTGTTCCAAAGAAGACAATTTCTGTTTTAAAAGTAGGGATTTATGTATTTTTATGATAAAGTAATACTCCCTTTTAGAAATTTTGGAAAATATAGAAAATGTAGAAAAAAGAAGAAAATCACTATAACCCTACCACCCCAAGACCGTCTTTGTTTACATTTTTGTGTATTTTTGCTTTGTTTTACATAGTTGTATTTCATAATTGAATACAGTTATATATACAGTTTTACATACTTTTTTATTTATAAAGCATTCCTGCATGTTATTATAATCTCTCTGTAAACATTATTTGAAATAACTGCAAAATATCCCATCGAGTTGATCAGTTTTCTCAAATGTGAACTGCAGAACATCTGCATCAGAATTACATGACGTACGTTAAAAATGCAGATTTCTGGATCTCATCCCAGACCCATTAAGTCAATCTCTAGGAGTGGAGGCTGAGAATCCTCAGCTTAATAAGCTTCTCAAGTAACTCATAAAGTTACAAAAACTTGAAAACCACTGAAATTGGTGTAACCAGAGTTTGATACCACCTTACCCCAAATGTTGCACATTTCCATTGTTTGCAATTTCTCCATTTATATACAACTGTGTGAAGAACATCTTCATGCATAAAGCATATTGCAAATTTTACAGCATTGCCTTACGATGGTTTCCCAGAAGTGATACTATTTTGAAAGATATGAACATTTTAAAGACTCTTGATAACACACAAAACACCTGTACACACATTCAAGCACATAGCTTGCTCAGGTGTCAGGGAGAAGTCAGTTGCCAATTACTTATCTGTATTCCTGATATATACTAGCTTTTCTTTTCCAGCTCTCTTTTCAACAGAGTTCTATCTTTCCCACTGAAAATATTGAGTTGGATCACAATAAAGTAGGCAAGGAATGAGCAGACAGTCAATAAAATGTCCTTTATTGATACATAAAAGACTCTGGCCTAACCCCATGGAAAACCAGGGCCACAGATAACCACGGGCACTCCAGGGATTATAGATGCTAACCAGAACTCAAAACAGACACAGTATCACCCCATGCACCCCTGTCCCACATGCCCCAAGAACAGTGCTCTCCTGGACTCAAGGTAATGTGTCAACTTGAAGGCAAATGCACAGCAAGGATGGGTATAGGTAGAGGCTGGGTTCACCCTCCCCACTGAGGAGAAATCATCTTTCAAAGAACAAAGAACACAGCAGCTGGCAGGATTTGGGGACCCCGATGAGGAAAATTGGTTTACAGAGCCATGATGCACTCATGGTAGGGCAACTTACAAGCTGACAAATGGAATGTCAAATGCATAGCCAGGGACTTCCCTGGTGGTGCAGTGTTTAAGAATCTGCCTGCCAATGCAGGGGACACAGGTTCCAGCCCTGGTCCAGGAAGATCCCACATGCCACAGAGCAACAAAGCCCACATGCCACAACTACTGAAGCCCATGCTCCGCAACAAGAGAAGCTACCGCAATGAGAAGCCCGCCCACGCACCGCAACGAAGAGTAGCCCCCGCTTGCTGCAACTAGAGAAAGCCCGCCTGGAACAACGAAGACCCAACGCAGCCATAAATAAATAAATAAATAAATAAAAATAAATAAATTTTAAAAAGAAAATGCATAGCCAGCATACTGGTATTTGACTGTGTGTTGAAAATGGCTCAGAGCAGGGGCGGGTTGGAAGGAAATGATATGGAGATACCGGCAAGCTAAAGCAGCCCACTCTGCCACTGCATCAGGGCAATGAGAACTCATTCATTTGTTTAACTGGCCTTTATACAGCATTTCCCATGGGCTAGGCTTTGGTCTAAAAGCTTTACAAATGCTAACTTGTTCAAGCCCCACGATTAAGCCTGTAAGGTATCACCCCCATTCTACAGATGAGGAAACCGAGACACAGCAAGGCCAAGTAACTTAACCAAAGTCATGCAGCTAATAAGTAGAGAAGCCAATATTTAAATCCAAGCAGTCTGGCTCCAGAGCCTAGGCTTTTGGTCACTGCTCTGTTCTGCCTTAGAAGAAAAAACTAGGAAGCTTTGGGAACCCAGCACATAGAAAGAAATTTTAGAAAAATTTTAGAAAACTCAGGTTGTTCATTACAAACCAGTCTTTCAGCGCCAGTCTTCTACTGGTGAAGAAGAAGCCATGCCCAACCCCTTGGTCACCCTGCGTGCTGGCTCCAGACTGCGGCATCTAAACCCCTGGGGTACCCTCTCCCTTGTACAATAACTCCTCCCCTTAGGGATCACCTCTGTATTTTATATGACGGACTGCAAAATCCATCATCAGAACCCCTCATCCCTTGCCTCCAAGGCCTTCCGCCACTGCAACTAATTATGCGTGCTGTAAACTCCCATGTGGAAACAATCTACAGGATTTCCCATCAAACCTGGCTGGCTGGCAACTTGCATGCCTGCACTGAAGCAAGCCTGCCTCCCCTTTTAAACAAACACATTAAGTTAATAATAACACCAACCACGTCTGACAGCCACGTTTACTAATTAATTCTCATTTGTTCCTTCTGTTAGGCAGGGGGCTAGGACCTGCCCAATTGACTGAGGAACTGACTTCTCTTAAGATGGCACCAGAAAGCTATCGGAGAGTTTAACTGAGCACCTTCCGTCCTGTTCAGCCTTGCACACTGGGCTGGTGGCCTCACCTAAGCTCCCTGAAGGCCATGTTTGGGACAGAGAAGAGCCTAGAATTGCCTCTGCTCACATCAGGTAGTGAGCTGTCCTGCCCCTGGACATGAGTACAGGCCGCTCCTCGAAACCTCCCCTTCCGTTCACCTGGCAGAGCCAATGCTCACCATCCTCCCAACCACTCCTAGGAAGGCTTGATTGTGACCTCATCACCGATGAGCAAGCGTGGCTCTGAAAGGTCA
Organism: Aethalodelphis obliquidens; assembly: GCF_003676395.1. Lineage (NCBI taxonomy): Eukaryota > Metazoa > Chordata > Mammalia > Artiodactyla > Delphinidae > Aethalodelphis > Aethalodelphis obliquidens. Next base: position 41,763,773 of record NW_020837954.1, read on the forward strand.
AGTGACTTGCTCAAGGTCACACAGCTTGGAAGCAACAAGACCTACTGTCTGCAGCCTCACCCTTTGCCCAGGGATGATTGGTTAAGAAATTTGTTCCAGGGGATGTAACAGACAGCTTGCAGGAGGATGGAAGTCTCTGTACCTGGCCTTGGGCTCTGACCACCAGAACCCACCCTCTCACCCCACACCTGCCCCCAAAGGCCTTTGGGCTCTGGGCATTCGAGAGCTGAACTCTTTGCAGGCTCTGGAGGAAGAAGGGCAGATCCTTCTGGAAAGTTTCTCCTACTCCACAACCTCTGTTCCTCTAATAAGTTTATCCAAAGGATGCTGTTGCCTGGGCCACACAGCCCTGGACGGATGGCTTCAGCCATGTCATCGCTGGATTGCAGCCCAAACTGTTTTCAGTTCATGGCATCCCAAGATTAGGAAACGTTCTCTCTCTGCTTATCGTAACCTCACCCTCTATCTTCTCTCCCTTCTGTAACATTTACTGAGCACTTTGACGTGCCAAATGCTCCACTGGAACCATTAACATTCTAGATCGTGTTTAGTTCCTGCAGCAACCCTACAAGGCATGTATTGTAACCGTGGTGCTGGTTTTACAGACGTGGAAATTGAGGCACAGACAGCTTTGTGCGTGACGGGTCATGTGACTGGCATGCGGCAGAAATGGCGTCTGCCTTCGAACTCCAGGTTCCAGACACCAGGCTCCGGCTGACAGGAGGCACCTTTCACAAGGTCCCACCTCCCCCACTCCCGTTGCAGAGGCTGTTGAACTCTCGGGGCCAATGGCCCCATAGTCACATTTTTCAACTGGGGCTGGCCTCTGGGGCTGGTTACAGCCGTGTGTCATCTCGGAAGAAGACTCAGGGTCTCTGATGCAAAAGCCAACGCCCTCACCTCTACCCTGGTTGGGCAAGTGGTATCAGCTGACTCCGAGGGCCGAGAGCCCCAGCTTCCTGAGGCTGCACTAAGGGAAAAAAGGGAGTGCACTTGACTTCCTGCTCTGTCTGGGCCCGGCTCACCACGTCCCGCCGGCATCGCTGTGGTGGCCGAGACTTAATGAGTAATAACACCATTGGGCTCTTCTGGAACCTCAAACCTCCGTATTTTCCCAGGGCCTCGCTAAGGACCCACTGTTCCGTGAAAAACACGACCTAATGTATCCTCGTGATACTCTCATGAGCCAGAGGGAGAGCGGTGGTCAAAGGGGCCCTTCTCCTTCTTGAAAAAGTGGAGACACAAGGGCCTCCCTGGTGGCGCAGTGGTTGAGAGTCCGCCTGCCGATGCAGGGGACACGGGTTCGTGCCCCGGTCCAGGAGGATCCCACATGCCGCGGAGCGGCTGAACCCGTGAGCCATGGCCGCTGAGCCTGCGCGTCCGGAGGCTGTGCTCCGCAACGGGAGAGGCCACAACGGTGAGAGGCCCACGTACCGCAAAAAAAAAAAAAAAGTGGAGACACTGAGTCACAGAAGGGAGATTGGGTTTGCCAGCAGTTAATAGCAAGAACTGAAACTCAGGTCCCATTATCCGCCAGGAGACCAGAGCCACAGGGCCCCTCCACCCATCCTGATCCAAGAAAGAATGATGCTTTCTAGGTCTCTAAAGGCAGCTGGCCTAGAGGCAGCTCCAGGGCACTTGTTTAAAGAAAGGCAGTGGCCCTGATGCGAAAGAACCCAGACAGCTGGAGTGAACAGTTTGGCCATTATCTGCAGGCCTCCCCACCTTCCCCTCCCGCCTAACCGCCCTGCCCTGAGATAACACCCAGGGGCCGCTCTCTGAACACCACCGGCTGCCTATGGACCCCGCCTTTCCTCCATGCTGGCATCCAAACAACAGAGAGCAAAGATACTGTTTGCCCAGAGAGCTTAGCTTGAACCCTGTGCTGGCCCGGCCGCGCTGGCCTCCACAGCAAGGTCCAGCTCAGGGGTTTCTCGCCACCTCACCTGCCTCAGGCAGATCCATTCAGCAGAGAGCTGGCAGGCAAGCCTGTGAAGCAAGGCGGCCTGTCTCAGTGAGCAGGGATCGTGTAGCTGACTCGAGCCTCCAAGGCTGGGTCTGGGCCTTAGGGCCTATTTTGAGATGGCCGAGCAGGATGGGCAAAGCCTGAGAGGGTGGCTAGGCACTCTGATTCCCTCTTACAGCCCCCAACTCCTGACTCTGCCCTTTCGGGCCTCCTCCCCTGACTCCTACCCCTCAGCTGGCTTCCATGACTCCCGTGCTCACCCGATTGGTCTCCCGGTTCAGACCCACCCAGGCAAACCACTAGGCCTCAGTTTCCTACCAGTCTTCCTGGCCCACCCCTGGTGAATGGCTTCGGCTGAGAACATTCAAGCTGGAAAGACCCCGCCAGCATTTCACAAATGAGGAAACCGTGACCCACAGAGGCTTCGTGACAGGCCCAGGTCACCTATTTGGTAATAGCAGAGCCGAACTGGTGTCCGAGAATTCAAGAAATGTTTGCTCCCCCAACCTGCACACAGAAAGTCAAATTAAGGTAATTGGGGTGGTGGGTGGGGTTAGGAGGAGAATAAGTTTCATCCATTCACAGATGAGGAAACCGAGGCCCAGAAGGGTAAAGGGGGCTTCCCAAGGCCCCACGTTCACGGTTTGTTAGTGTGCTCTCCTAGATACAGACTAAGTGGATGAGGGGCCCCAACCCTACTGGTGGCAGCCAATGTCCAGACAGTGTGACTTTGTAACCTCAGTTAGTCACCTATTAACAAGAAGCTCTGAAAATCCTTTGGCAGGGCTGCCGTAAATCCCTCCTGTTACAGGGTACTGTATACATCTCTGTTCCCAGGAGAGCTTCTCCACATGGGGATTCAGTTCCCAAGTCAGAAAAGAAGCCAATGAATCAGAAAAGGAATAAGGGCCAGGTAGTACTTTCATTTTTATAAAAAACGGTTAATGAAGAAAGTTCTAAATTATTCAAGTCGCCAAATCACTAGCTCCTGGAGAACTCCTACTCATCCTTCAGTTGTGGGTACCTTGTGGCACTACAAGGCCTGGCTTTACACCCCAGCTCAGTAGCTGTGTGAACTTGGTCAAATTTCTCAGTCGCTTTGAGCCTCAGTTTTCTCACCTGTCAAATGGGAATATTACCTCCCTTTCTGCCTCTGTGTGAGATTGAAATTAGAAAATGGATAAAAACGAATGCTGTGATTTGTAAAGTGTTCTACAAATATAGGCAATTATTCGCGATTAACATAATATTCTCCTGATATTTGAGACAGGCTCTTGGTGGGGAGAGGGGAGGGGGATTTAGGTAACTCAGCCAGGTTGCTCCCACCATCCTGATTTAATGAGCCCCTCTTAGTTATTGAAGCTCTTCTCTCATTGTGCTTGGCTGGTTCCATCAGCTCTTCCTGAACTCTGCAATCTCCGCTCGCCTGCCCACACATCCCACAGTCCCTCTCCCCAGCAGGCGTCAGCCTACCCTGACCACAGAGGATGGAGCCCCCAAGGGCTCACCCTCGCCCTCTCCCACTCCCAGCTCCCCTTCAATTGGTGAGCTGACCAAGTGATCTGGGGAAGCTGGCGAGGCCCCTCCCCTCCCTGCAGAGACATCACAGTGTGAACCAGAGGCTGGCTAACCCCCAGTCCTTAAGGCAGAGCCTCTCAGGTCAGTCAGGGGCTTCCTGTGGGGGGTCAGAAGTGGGCTTGGGCCAGGCTGGTGGCAGCATCTGGTACCTCCCTTTTTTTTTTTTTTTAGCGGCACGCGGGCCCCCCACTGCTGTGGCCTCTCCCATTGCGGAGCACAGGCTCTGGACGCGCAGGCTCAGCAGCCATGGCTCACGGGCCCAGCCGCCCCGCGGCATGTGGGATCCTCCCGGACCGGGGCATGAACCCACGTGCCCTGCATCGGCAGGCGGACTCTCAACCACTGCGCCACCAGGGAAGCCCACCTCCTATTTTCTGAATCCCACACTAAATCAGAGGGAGGGGCAGGGAACTAGCATTTACTAATCCTCTATTATGTACCCACACTAGGGCTACTTCCCATAACCCATGGGAGGGTATTATTACCTCCGTTTAACAGATGAGGAGAAACAGGTTCCAAGATGCTAAGAAATGTATCCACAGTCACACAAGATAGAAGGGATGGAACAGGAATATAAATCCAGGGTTCTCACCTCTCGGCTTGGGTAGGGGGGACGGCATACACCATGGTCATTTCTGACTCTGTGTATAGCAGGGTTACGGGAGCAGATGAAAAGAAAGCATAAGATTCCATGGACTTCTGGGGTTTTTTTTTATGATTTCACAATAAATACTGAAAGTGAGTATCAAAGGTAAAAATAGTTGCTGTCAGGGTAGATATCTTTAATATTGTTGTATTACCTTCTCAGTAAAAAAATACCAGAAGGATTCCTTCCCAACAATTTCCGGTTCCCAGCTAAGGTATATAAACAGTAGCAACTAATATTCATTGACCACTTAATTGCACAAAGTCTTATAAAAGAACACCCACATTTAACCCACCAAGGGCTATGCAGTAGGTACTACAGCGTTGTTACCAGTTTTACAGATGAGGAAACTGAGGTGCAAAAGTGATTTCCCCCAGGTCACTGAGGTAGTTAGAACATTTGAACCCCAACAGTCTGATATTGGAGCCTGTACCCTGACCCTTTAAACTTAATATTATCCTGGGACTTCCTGGACCAAGGATGGAGCTTGAGCCAATGAAGATATCTACTGTGAGCTGGTGCCAGAGTCAGTAAGCACTCAGTAACCATTGAGTGGAATGGAAGGAAGGAAGGGATAAGTAGAGAGCAAATGGATGACTTCCTGGGGGGGTCTCAGGGGTAATACACACACATGGAAATGTTGAGTTGGCCATCAGCAACTGGATCCTTCTAACTGCCACCCTACAAGGACAAGATGGGGATGGCAACCAGATGCAGACAGCTTCAAGGGAATCAGGCCCTACCAGCATGAGGTGCAGCTCAACCCTCAGTCCGGATCCCACCTGTCCTACTTCAGAGATGTTGACCACCAGGGCAACTTCGCCAGTCTGGCATCATCTCAAACCATCCAAGGCTGGGCTGAGGGACCAGACAGATGCCTACCACAGATGAGGTGGAGGTCAGGAGGAACACCCATGGGAGGGAGCCCCAAACCCACAAGCATTTGCTGAGCACTGACACTGGAAGGCAACCAGGTAAGGCCGATGAGGCTTCTGTTCTGGGAGTTAACCACCTAAGACTATCTCAGAGTTGACTGTGGTTCCCACTTCTCCGTAGAGGAAAGTGTCCTGGAGTCCTCCCACCTCCCATTCCAACCAATCCACCGTTGCTCCTTTATTTTTCCCTCCCTCCAGGTGCCCCTTCTTATTTCTCTCTGCCCCCCACCCCCACCCCATGATCCAGCCCTTGCCTGCCTCTGCAGTCCCATCACTGCTTTCTTCTCCCTCTGGGTCTCACAAAACACCACTACTCTCTTTTTCTCCCAAATACCCCAGTCTCTTTCACTTCCTCGGTGCTTTCATCTGCAGTATGTCCTCTGTCCGGGATGCTCTTCCTCTGTACCTCTCTCGATTATCTAGACAATCCTGCTCACCCTTCAGAAAGTCTTCCCCAACCATCAGGAAGGTTGGGTCCCTGCCGTATGCTTCCACAGCACATCCTGCCTTGGCCCATCATTCGTATAGACACTTAATTGCTTTTGATCTCCATGGGGGCATGGACCACGTCTATTTTGCTCATTGCTCTATCCCTATTCCCTAGCACAGCACCTAGCACAGAGCAATTACTCTTCTATTGTTTTTAGCTTCCCAGCTATAGTACAGTTCTGACTTTCTTTCAGGGAGGCTAAGGAACACAGCACTGAAAAAGGAAGGCGGGTGTCCTTGAATTAGCTTAAGCATAAGCCTTAAGCATAAGACTCTACTGTGGCTTGAAATCCTTTCCCAGAGACCCAGGAGGCCAGGGGAGAGGCAGAGTTGCCATACCCACTGCTTTTGGGGTGCAAAGCCCCACTCCTATGTGAAAGCCTAGTATTTCAGCTCAAGCCCTCACCTAGCCAGCTTTCTGCAGGAAGTCCGGGCTGGGAGTGGGAGGTAAGGGAGAGATCCATAAGCCACTCAGGACTTGGCCAGCGGAAAGCAAGCCTCAGTCCAGGAACCCCACACTGCCTTCCGCCCACATATCCTCCACACCCACCCTCAGGGACCAGCGGCAAGAACCCAAGCTTGTGTAAACAAGGCCACAGGAAAGCAAGCACCCTTATCTGTTATCAGTTCTCTTTCTCCAGCTCAGCTACTTGGCTGGAACAGCAGCCAGGAGGTGGGAGCTGGCCAGACCCCTCCCCTTTTCTCCTTTATCTTTTCTCCCTGGCCAGCACCACCTCCTCCCCTGTGGCTTGAGCTCCCTGGGGTCACTGCTCCCGCCAGCTGGAGAAGGGAGGCGGTCCTATCTTAACAACCCAAGTCAAGGCCAAGTCTCTGATTGTCTGCATGGGGAGGCTCCCTTCTCCCTCCTTCCTTCCCTCCTTGCTCCCTCAGGATGGGGTCGCAGATGTGTTTATCTTGTAGGAGGAGATGGGGAGGGGCAGTGGGCAGCTGTCTGGAAGTTAGCTGAAGAGTGTGGAGTGTCCATGGGGTCTTAAGCTCTGGCTTTGCCACCTAGGACAAGAGGGTTGCGTTTTGGTCCTCATGCCGTTCAAATACGCAGTTGGAACCAGATGGACGAGAGTTCATTAGCTGCAAGGTCTCTTCGTGCTCTAAACTTGTGTGATGACCAGCTAGAAGGCTGCGGGGGAAGGTTGTTGGCTGGGGTGGGTCTGCCTGTCTGCCTGTCTCCTCTTTGGACTTCTAATTACATAAGTCTGGTACTGACCCAGAAAGAGGGGGTGGCCGGCTAATACTCTCCAGACTGTCATATTACACCAGAGGCCTTCCAACCTGAAGAAAATCTGTGAGTCCGAGGTATCAGGTTCCATGACGTGAAAATATCTGAGCCACATCCCTAAGAAAATAGATTTCTATACGTCTCAGACCAACTGAACCGTGAGGGGAGAGATGATCTCCTCCCGCCTCACCCATGCCCTTCTCTTTCCCAATAGTCCAGGGGCCCCTTGAAGAAGTCAAACAGGGAGTGTGGACTCATGCCCCAAAGCAAGACAGATGAGGGCACCGATGGAGGGGAGCACCTGAGACTTACAGCAGCACAGTGAGACCCCAAGCCTAGCCAGGCCAGGGATGTTAGGGGATAGACACGACCTGGAGCAAAATAAACCAAGGCAGAAAACAAACACTGGAAGCAGATGTCAGGAGGTCCCAAAACTACAATATCGTGGCATTTTATTTTCTGGAGCTGAGAATGATAAGTAGGAGACCCTAAAATGGTCCCTGAAAAAGACACTGGGGGAAGCAAGGGGGAAAGCAAGAGCTTCAGAAGGCAGCCTTGTGGCTAGACTACGGGTAGGCAAACTACAACCCACCAGCCCATTCTGGCCCACAGCCTGTCTTTGCAAATAAAGTTTTATTGGAACATAGTCACACTCATTGATCACTTACATATTGTCTCTGGCTGCTTTTGCACTACTACAGTTGAATAGTTGTGACGGAGACCATATGATACGGCCTCCAGAGCCTTAAATGTTTACTATCTGCCCTCTACAGAAAAAGCTTGCTGACTCCTGGGCTAAACCAAAACAGGGGCTGAAAACAGCATCCCAAGGCAGGACGTGGAGTCCCGGCTCCTCTGGTTCCATCAGAGAGCTGCAGGTTCTCTGAGAGTATCCGTCTCCACACCCAAAGATAGCAGAGTATGGGACACAGATACTCCCTGGCTGAGGCAGGAAAGTTCAAGTTGCATCTTAAACCCATTTATAATTCATTCAGCAACAAGGACATGTTGAAGGTCCTGTTCTTGGTCCTTGGGATACAGCAGTGAACAAATTAGACCAAGACTCATCCCTTGTGGAGCTTATGTTCCTGTGACTGGTTTATACCTCCATCCCAAGACAGTTGTCCACAACCAGATTCTGAGGAGTCTACACCTCATGAGAATTGGTGAGGCTGGACCCCAAATGGCCTAAAGCAGACCAGGCTATAAAGACATTGTGGGGTAGACTTTATTATTATTATTAGAGGAGGAATACACTTCCCTCTCCCAGGGGAGTTTAGGTTTGGCCATGTAACTTGCTTTGGCCAATGGAATGTGAGCAGATGTGACAGGTGTCACTGGAATTTTAAGGACCAGGGAGTGGTTCATCTCGTCAGTCTCTTTTCCTTCTGCTATGAAACCATCAGAGTCCCAGATCAAGGAGTCCCACTGTCCCTCCATCAGCCCAGGAGTAAAAACCACTCAGCAGACCTACAGCCAAGAAACAACAGACTTGTGGGACAAATGAAAAATGACCTTTGTTATCGTGAGTCACCAAGATTTTGTGGTAGTTACCACAGCATAACCGTATACACCCTGACTTCATTTTTGTACACTAGATGTGTCCCAGTGGCGGTGACTGTATGTTTTTTTTCTATTTCCCCATTGACTCTCATTGGGAAAATGCTCAGCTGATTCCAGTAGATAACATGAAATTCTCCACAGTCTGCGTGGACCCTTCACCACTCTTCCTGTACGGCACAGGCCTCCCCATAAGACTTTTTACTATGATTGATTGGTACACTCACAGCTCCCCATACCTTCTTTCTGTGACCCCCCCAAAGGACAATGTCTGGTCGATCTAATCTCACATTTTTAAAATAGGTGGAACCATCTTACTCACACTTACAGATCCTAGCCTGAAGATTCTAGGGGAGTCCACTGGTATAAGATACATCCATGTCCGACGGAGGAATGGATAAAGAAGATGTGGTACATATGTACAGTGTAATATTACTCAGCCATAAAAAAAAATGAAGTAATGCCATTTGCAGCAATATGGATGGACCTAGAGATTACCATACTAAGTGAAGTCAGACAGAGAAAGACAAATATATGAAATCACTTACACGTGGAATCTAAAAAATGATACAAATGAACTTATTTACAAAACAGAAACAGCCTCACAGACATAGAAAACAAACTTATGGTGACCCAAAGGAAAAGGCAGTGGGGAAGGGATAAATTAGGAGTTTGGGATTAGCAGAACAACCTTGTTGTTCTCCTATATAGCACAGGGAACTATATTCAATATCCTGGATAAACCATAAAGGAAAAGAATATGAAAAAGAATATATGTGTATAACTAAATCACTTTGCTGTACAGCATAAGTCAACACAACATTGTAAGTCAACTGTACTTCAATATAATATACATACAAAATATATATATATCTCCACATCCTCATGTGTCTGTCTTTTCAGTTCAAAGTGATACACATCAAATTCATTTGTGTATTATCTGCTCATCTGTACCCCACCAACTTTTCCTTATCCTATCCTCTAAGTTGAGAGTGTTTCATGTTGGCCCACTCTGACCCGTCTCTACATGAGAAGCCATTTTCCTCCGTGGCCAACCGTTCTTGTTCTTTAGTGCATGTCCCAGTTTCCTTGTCGAAAACATTTGTCTTCTGGGATCCTACACACCTTCTTCTGACTCTGTTACTTCCCTGGCCAGTCTGGGGCAGCCTGCAGGTGTTGGCTGGAGTTTCTGAAACTAGACTCTTCAAGTTGGAAAGATTGGTGTGCTTATGGAGAAATATTGGCACATTTATCCAGGCCAGGATTGGGGTTGCCACCTGGGCCATTTGGCAGGAAGGAGGCTGAGACCTGAGTCAGTGTGGCAGACAGTATTGACCTTTGCCTCACATGGCTGATGGACCTGCAGAGCTATTGGCAGAACAAGATGGAGAGCCATGGGAAGACCCAGTAGGTGAGACAGGTGAGGAAATAGACAGGGGTTACCTTGTTGATGTCAACAAGGTACCAGGAGCTCTGGTCCCCCTCCTAGCCTAAAGCTCCTTTCTTCTGGAAGACACAGGAAGAGGCGAGCCCAGGTAAGCCAGGTGTGGCGACATGTGCCTGGGGAGGCGAGGGGAGCAGGATTAAGGGAGAGGAGGAGGGGTTGCTAGGAGGAGCACCCTTCCAGAGCCATATCCCCTCCTCTCACCCTGCACAAAAGCTGCACGAGGCAGCACATCCTGTACAATTTCTCGGTCCCAGAAACAGGGAGGAGAGGGATGGGAGGATCAGGGTTAAGGCCCTTCTGGGAGTACATGGGGTGGAGGCAACTGAATTCCTCTCCCAGTTCATGAGCTAATAGATATGAAAGCCCTTTGTACACTATGAAACAACATGCAAATGTAAAGTATTGCCATGGTGGTTGTTGTTGTTATTTATTCTCTCTTTTGCCCCATGAGGTCAGCCCAGGTTCTGTCAACCTCAGGGCTTAATTTCTACTTAAGGACACAGAGCCTGGTCACATCCCCAGGCTCGCAGGAAGCCCTGTGGTCCGTGGCATTTTGAGTGCCTTGTCTCCCCATGCCCCTTCTGGCCAGGGGGCTCATTGTTTTGGTTCCACCCACCCGTGTCCCCATCTCTCCTAAAGCCACATCTCATTCATGCTTCCCCTGTACCCCATCCCATCCAGCTGGAGGTCAGCAGAGGCCTACCTGGTCTGAACCCCACATTGACACAAAGAGAAGGACCATGTAGGGGATTCCAGGGATGGTTCTCAATGAAGCTCGAAGTTGATTGTCTTCCTTGTCCCAATGCCTCTTCTTTGCACCCCAGCCCTTTCTCCCCAGGCTACTACATACTCTGGCTGTTCCAGCTCGGAGCCCCATTGTCTTGCCCCTACAGTGGAGCCCACCTTTCTTAGGCAGCACCCGAAACTAAGCCATTAAAGCCTATCAGTCCTGTGACCCATCCTCCAAAGCTCTGCTCTCCTGTTAGTGGCAGCCGCCTACGTACTCTAAGCTCTCAGTAGATACTTCGTAAGCATGCAGCACTGTGGTAAGTGATGTGTGGATATCAATGGGACATGGACCTCACCTTCGAGGGAGCTGTTAAAGAAATAAACACGTACCTAGAGACAGATATTCATTCAAGACAGTCAAGGCCATGAGTCGTACCCTATGTTCTGTGTAGCTCATGGAGTTCTCTAGAGTTCTGTGGAGCTCAGAAGTGGGGCCCATCCTTCATGGAAGACGGATTTCATCCGGGCGGGGAGGACAGGGTAGGCCTTGCTGCCCTAACACATTCTAGAGAGATGAAACTCTATCCTGTTTGTGGAAGACCTCCGGGGCTGGAGGTTTCACTGCAGCCCAGCAATCTGGTGGGCTCTTTTCCCTCTGGCCTCTCTCAGACGTGGCTGTCCACTACAGCTGAAGTTTCCTGCTTGTCCCCAGGAGATAGAGAACAGCTGGTCACCAGCCTCAGTGCGAGCACCTCAGTGGACGAGAAGATGGGCAGTACAGGAGCTCGGATATAGCTGAGAGCAGAGAAAACCAGCCCAGATGGGCCTTGAGGAAGATGACTGAGCGAGCAGCCTTTACCAGTCATCCGGTATCTGGTTTCCATGATTGACAGACACTTAATTAACCACCATTCCAAGATTGACAGACACTTAATTAACCACCATTCCAACAAGGGGGTGGGAGGCATTTGGGGATCTGTGGGAGACAAGAGATTCCCAGGTGTTCCCGGGTAGTGAGGCTGGTTAGGAAGGAAGGCGTGGCCAGGTCGGGAGAGGACCTGGCTCCACAGTCTCAGAGCCGGGGAGTTTATGCTTCCAAACTGACAAGGCTGTGAAATGAGCGCTCTGTTGTGGCTTTCCTCTTCCTTCCCAATCCCCCTCACAAGAGCCCACCATGGCCACCATAACAGCCAACGTTTATTAAGCACGTATCATGGGCTCTTCATTCTGCTGAGATCCCACTGACCTGAGATCCCACTGACCTGTCCCCAACTCACAGCCACTCTCTAAAATGGGTTGGGCGAGTAACCCCTACCGCAGACATGAGCAAAACTCAGGAGGTCTGGTGATTTTCCCAGAGTAACACAGCAGTAAGTGGCCCAGAAGCCCCCGAACGAATTCCTGCTCTGGGTTCCCCTCTTTACCACGTGATCACGCGTAATCCACGTAACCCCTCCGTGAGGTCATGCACTGTTATTATCCACATTTCACAGATGAGGATATTGAGACTCAAAGAGGTCAAGTGCCTTCCCCAAAGGTGTGCAAGGAGCAAGGGGGCCAAGTCAGGATTGAATCCCAGGCTTTCCGACTTCAGAGCTCACACTTGTAATCACCGGTCTCCACTTCCCACCTTCCCATCCCCCACATAGGAGCGGGCGGAGTTCAGCTCGCTTCTTCCAAAAAGAGTCACCTTCTCTGAGAGTAATGTGATCTGTACCATGAAAATGCATGTAGAGAAACACACCCCCGTATGAGGACAGGCTCCGCAGGGCCACAAAATGATGCTGCGGGAGACACAGGTGTGAACGTGGCCAGGCCGGGGGCAGGTGCCAGACACCATCTCACCCCACACTGTGCAGTGGACTTGGCATTTCATCTGCTCTTCCTAGACCCTCTAATTTTAAAAACAGGTCCCTTTTTAATGTCATGAGGACATAGAAAATCGTTGAGTGGAATATCATCATGCCGTCTTTTTTATTGCTTATTATGGGTTCATTGTTACTGGGTGGGGAGAAAAGGTGCCTCTTGGTAGAACATAAGGGCACACCTCCCAAGAGACTGTGTCCCCAAACACCAGCACTGTCACAGCAGACAGCATGCTGCAGGAGAAACTCACTTCACACAAAGGGAAGGGGAGGGTAGCCGCAGAAATGCACTCCACATCTCTAAGAAAGCAAAAAGGCCCCTCCTGCTGGGAACTTATGGGGCCAGGACTGGGGAGTTTGGGGGGACCTCATTTTCTGATCTGCCAGCCTCACACTACCTCCAAACTCTTCCTGAAACTGTTTCCTCAACCAGGGAGTTCAACCTGATTCACCTGAGAAGGAGACATAAGAGGAGCCGGTGGAGAATGGGATAGTTAAGTGACAAAGGACCAACTCCTGTCCAGACCTCCTACCCAGCAAAGGATTTAAGTGCCTGTTTTGTTCCCTGAGCTCCTATACTCCCTGCCCTACATATTCCCAGCAGGCCAGGAGGGCACGAATGGGGAGACCCAGCTTGGCTTCGTGGTCCCACCAAGACAGTTCTGGTGGTGCTGCAGCTCTGGGCCCAAGCAGTGAAGGCAGAGACGCAGCCCGGCTGCAGCGGGGACCAGGGGAACAGCTGGGGCACACGGAGCATCTTTATGGCAGCAGAAGGCACACTTAACCCAGGCCCTTCCTCCATCCTCCACCTGGTGGAGTTGAAGAACTCAGGTCTTCCCAGAAGCCTCCCACCTGCAAGTCTGAACAAGGGGTCCTCACTGCCATCCATTCCTCTCAAGTGGACAAGGGCCACGTTCCTCGCTCTATGGTTTCTTGTACCTTGGTCTCTAAGGCTTTTATTGCTTGTATTGTCATTTACCTTTTCATGCCTATTAGTCTTGTTTCTGAGCGGGACTGTGTTGTTTCTGGACCGTATGCATAGCTGCATCCCCCATAATGCCCACAGGCACATAGTAGGGCTCAGCAGTTACTTGTTCAACAAGTGCCTGTGCAGGGAAAGTTAGGACCCGTCCCACATTCCCTGCTATTTCCCCACACAGCTACCACAGCACACGTCCTCCGTCACCTTCTCTCTTGGTTCATTTCTCTGTTTCTGCACTGAGTCCTGGAAATAGGACTCTTATCCACCCCTGTTGGAATCCTCCTTGCCCAGCACAGTGCCTGGCACACATCTGTTATTGGCATTCATTCACTTAACTTTTATTCCATTCCTTCCTCCACTGCTGTCTCATATGCTTCATACACATTCTCTTTGATATTTAAACCGCAATTCCATAAGAGTCCATAAGGTGGGTATTCTCCCATTTTACAGATGGAAAAACTGAGGCTCAGAGAACTTAACTGGGAACATCCAACTTATAAGAGGCAGAGGTAAGATTCAAACCCAGGCTCGCCTGGTGCCCAAACCCAAACGCTCTCTTGCAGGCCCGCAGCCACCTCAAGCCTCAAAGCAAGAGCCTCTCTTGTCAAACCCTTCCAGGCCTGTGGGATACAGAGGCTGCATCACCCTAGTAGGAAGCCTGCTTCTCCTGGGACCCAGGGAGAAGTCTCGGAGCTCGAACCTGGAGGTTTCCATCACCACGCTGGGAGCACGGGAAGCGGGTGTTTTTATTCCTCGTGGCCTCATGGCTGTTTCCTATAATGTATCCGCCCTGGAGAATGCCCGGAAGAGGTGGCTTCCGGCTGGCACAGGGAGGAGAGGGCCTCTTCCCACCCTGCAGAGAAGGGGTTTTCGCTCCAAAGCAGCAGCTCTCTCTGCCTTACCTTTGGACAGGGAGTATGGGCGGGTTTGAGTGCAGGGTCTGGATTCTGCCCCTTGTCTCTTCAGATCAATGAACAGTTATTAAGCATCCTCTAGGTACAAGAGACCGTCTGAGATGGACTCCTGGCATGGCCACCAACCAGCTGTGTGACCTTGAGAAAGGTATTCAATTGTGCTGAGGCTATTTCCCCATCTGAAAATGGGAGAACGATACTTATCTCATTGGGTTATTGGAACATTAATACAAAAATATAAGCAAGGAGCTTAGAACAATGCTTGGCACATAGCGAGTATTCAGCAAACGTCCAAAAGCATGTGAGAGATAAACAGACACTACCCTCCGCGTCAGTGTTCTCGTCTGTAAATTGCGCCCAATTTGCCAGTGAGAAAGCTGACACCAATAGTAGTTGCTCCTAATTTACAGATGGGAAAATTGACATAGACAATAAGAGGGAAACTGGGACTTGAATCAAGAGGCCCCGGTTCCAAATCCTCTACCCTTCACAAGCCTCTGCCCTCCATTGTAGCTCTCACCGAAGAGCGAAGTGACACAGCTGGTGAGCGACAAAGCCAGGGTTCCATCCCAATCCTGTAGAATCAGAATTAGGAAGTGACGAGGTGGGGTATTTATTATATTCACTCTTAATATAATGTATTCAATTAATTATAAGTTTGTATAATTTACTATTTAATAATGGCTGTGTTTAACAACTGACTCTCAAAATACCTGGAAACTTAGCAATCAGCTCTCATGAACCAATGCTCTACAATGACCGATTACTTCTCAGGGCTCTTGTAAAACTGAAGGAGATAAGGTCAATGTCAACCATCGGTGGGCTGGAACCATCTGTGGGGCTTTGGGCAAGTTTCTTAACCGCCGTGTGCTTCAGATTTTCCCCATCTGTGAAATGAGGCTGTCATGAAGATTGCATGAGAAAATGTATGGAAAGAATCTAACCAGGGCAGATCCAGGGTGAGGCAAAATGCAACCTGTGATGAGAACCTACGGTACAAAATTCAACAAGGCGCTCCCTTCTCAGGGTTGCCCTAGTGCAGGGTCAGCAGTGGGGCGTGCCTTAAATTTTGTATGCTAAATGCCTCACTTGCCTCAACCTAGTCCCAACCCTATTCCTGGCACGTAGTAGGTAGTTGCTGTTATTACCACAAGAGCTTCCAGGAGGGTGTAACCTATCAGGGTAAATAAGACTTACAGACCGGAAAAGTTACCTAACAATATGTTGTTTGTGAGAAAAACAACCGCACGGTACACTGTCTTAGGCATATGGTAGATACCCCACGAGCCTTTCAGATAATGGGGGTTAAATCTCCACAATAATCTTCACAGCCTGAGGATACTGAACCATCTCTAAGAGACCCAGGGCTGTCTCTGGAAACGGCCACTGAAAGCAAGAATTTCTTTGCATTAATTTGAAAGATAAAAACACTAGTCCTCAAATGAACTTTCTACTACATAGTAGGTAAATATATGTCTTATTTTTCTCCCCCAAAATCTTTTCCAGTAAAATTGACACCCGGGGGAGATGGGCCTGCTGACCTGTGGTTTCCCAAGCTCCCTGACACCCCACTGTGCTCCAACCACTCCTGGGGGTGATGGGGGTGGAGGACACTGTTCAGACGCTGGCTGTGTTCTGTCGGGAGAAGGAGAGAACTGTGCAGGCTGAAGGCAGTGAGATGTCTCTGGTTGACGGATAGGGAAGGGGTACTGGGGGGTGGATTAGAGAAACAGGACCAATAGGCCATATAGAGGAAGAGAGACGTAGAAAGAGATTTGCGGTGAGGGGTTGGCTCAGGTGATTACGGAGGCTGAGAAGTCCCACCATTTGCCATCTGCAAGCATGAGACCCAGGAAAGCTGGAGGTGTAGTTCCAGTCCAAACCTGAAGGCCTGAGAACCACAGGGGCTGACGGTGTCAATCCCAGTCCAAGACCAGGTCCAAAAGCCTAAGAACTGGGGGGCACATGGTGTAAATTCCAGCCTGAGTCCGAAGGCCTCAGAACCAGGAGGACCAACATCGGAGGACAGGAGAAGATGGACATCCCAGTTCAAGCAAAGAGCAAATGTGTCCTCCATCCACTTTTTTGTTTTTTTCAGGCCCTCAGTGTTTAGATGATACCTCCCTGCACCGGTGAGGATGATCTTTACTCAGTCTATGGGAAACACCCTCGCAGACACACCCAGAAAAATGTCTGACTGGCCATCTGGGCATCCTTTAGCCCAGTCCGGTTGACACATAAAAGTAACCATTACAGGGTTGATGCCTTCAAAATTCCTAAAGTGTGTAACATTTTGAAGGAAGTCAATTCTTAAATCTCTAAACCATTTCTCTTCAATGCAATATTTGAGCAAATTCTGGACTAACAGTGAGGTATTTTGATAGCACTGGATTTGGAATGAAAAGACTTGGTTTTGTGGAAGGTAGATGGGCTACTGCTTAGGGCTGGGAGGGTTTGTGGGGGAATGAGGGTGGATGGCTAAGGGATGTGGGACTTCTTTTGGGGGTAATGATGAAAATGTTCTAAAATGGACTCTAGTGATGGTTGCACAACTCTGTGAATATACTAAAAACCATTGAATTGTACATATTAAATGGGTGAACTATATGGTATGTGAATTATATCTCAAAAAACTATTTTTAAAATTTTTTAATTCAAAGTTTTATGTGGTATAGTCATGAAAAATAAAAAATACTTTTTTAAAAAATAAAAAAATAAATCCCTTACTACCTCCATAACCTTGGGCTATTCATTTGATTTCTAGAAGCCTCAATTTCTCCATCTGTAAAATGGGGAGCATAGTGAGGAGCCAACGAAACGAGAGCCCTTCAAGGTGAAGAGTTTCTCCACCAACAGTCACACGGCTATGAGCTGCTTGACCATGTGAAGAGCCTCAGTCGATGACACCAAAAGCCAAGAAGAAATTCCCTTTGGCTTCCAAGAGGCATGGTGAGCACTGCCGTGCGGGCCACTCACACAGGTCAATCCTAACCCAAGCATGTTTGAGCTCTGCATGCTTCGTTCACATCCAGCTGGTCCCATGTAGAGATACTGCAAGAATATTTCTGCTTCCTGGGTTGGAAGGAGGGGCTTCCATTATGATCACTGCACACTTGATGTCTTAATATTGGTGTTTGCACCTTTCAGAAAGACCACGCCACCAGGGCACAAGGATGCGGCCAGAGCCTCCCAGCCCTTCTTCACATAGAAGTGTAGCCCCTGAGTCTGGGAGGATCTCCTGGCCCTTAGGCGTGTTGGTCTTGGGGTCTCTCTCCTCCCTGCCCAGTCTGGCTCTGCAGACTTTGGGGAGCACACCTAGATTTGCTCTCTTCTGAGCCCAACGGTGATGTAAGAGAACAATGGGTTTCTACAGGGCAGCTCGGGTCACTTAGGAAGAGCAGGGTGGAGAAGGAGAAAAGGCCAGGGACCTGCAGGAGGCATTTGAACATGAGCTGTGATGGTGGGGAGGTGGGTAACCCAAAGGTGGAGGTGTGACCCCAGGCAGCCCAAGGAGCACCTATGGCTGGCCACGTGCTCCCCCATTCATGTCTTGACAAGAACTGTCACTCCACACAAGGTAAAGGGCAGAGCCATACTATAGAGTGGGTCAAAGCTCTTTGGCTAGCTTTCTGTATGTGTATTTCTTCTGCCTTTTACGCAGAGAGGTGAATTAATACCTCTTGGTGACGCCACCTACGTTTGAAGATGCTGCTAAATTTCCTTAAGCTCAAAAGTAAACTTTCTTTAATGGGTGATTAAACCAAGGGAAGCAGTAACATCGTATGTGATTCGCTCACCTGCGTTTTTTTCTATAAAAATATCTTAAGGAAAAAAAACATTTTGCTTATAAAGCTAAGCAAGTACGGGGCTTTAAACCAGTAAACCACTAAATACAAATTATGTGTCCTTAACTCAATTCACTGTTACAAACATCCCCGTCCAACCCTGGTTGCTCTTCGCAGAAAAATAATGAATTTTGTCCTTGGTCCTTTTACTCTGGGGTCCGTGACGTGCTTCACGTGTCTCTCTACAGCCCCCTCTCCCTCCCACGGGGGCATCCCGGAAGCTGGTGTCTGCTCCAGGGCTCCAAACTGGAAGCACACAACATCCCTGTGCCTCCTGATCAGCCTCTCTCTCAGTTATCCCTCGGTTCTCCAGTCGGCTTCTTAAAGGGGTAAACCCTTTACCTTCTGAAATTCTATTTTAAAAAAATAAATAAACGAATAAACTATCACATGCTTTCAAAAACATTTACCCAGTTTTCTTTACAGTTCCCAGTGGAGCCAGCATTGGGCAAAATAATGAAGTAGAACCAGTGTCTTCTTTGGGCCAATCTCTTCCCTCTTTCCTTATGCTTCCCTCTCCACCCACACCTTACAAGTTAGGGTTCTTAGCTGCAAGCGGCAGAAATAAAGTCTGGCTGATTCAAGCCAGATAGAAATTCACTAAGAGGATACTGTATACTTCACATAATCTCTGGGAGAGCTAGAGAACCAAGTCTGGGACGCTGCAGTCAGAAGCAATTCCCCCAAAATACACCACAGAACTTGTCTAGCGAGAACACCACCACCATGGGCACTGGGCACCATGGCTTGTGC
The DNA here is from genome assembly GCF_003676395.1 of Aethalodelphis obliquidens. Lineage (NCBI taxonomy): Eukaryota > Metazoa > Chordata > Mammalia > Artiodactyla > Delphinidae > Aethalodelphis > Aethalodelphis obliquidens. The sequence goes on from NW_020837954.1 coordinate 41,782,719, forward strand.
CAACAGCACACGACCCCTGGACACCGGACTCAGCCTCTAGCTCCACAGCCACCACTGCCCCAGGAATCCAGACCATCTCCAGAGAGAGTTTACTGATCCCACCTCTTCGCGTCACTAGCTCCTATCCTGAGTCCAGAGGCAGGCATGTCTGATCAGCAAAGTCCAGGTCGTACACCCACATCCTGGCTACAAAGGGAGGCCAGGAAAGAGAAGACATGGTCTTCTCACCTTCGAAAGTGGCCGGCTCTGCTGCCACCCATCAGAACTAGGAAAGAAGGAATTCCCTAAACACGGGGCAAAGGGTCCAGACACTGGCCAAAAAGAAAAGTACGTGCACACTACATCTCCTTTCTCCAAAGCCACTCAGCTCTTTTCTGCTCTTCCGACCCATGCAGAATGACTGCCTTGGTAAGCAGAGACGCAGTGTGCTATCCCTCAGAAACAACTTCTTTCTTACAGATGACCAAAGGAAAGGATAGTGTTTAACAGAAAGCGTCCATGGAGAGGAGGTATTGTAGGACAGAGGTGTTCCCACACTTGACCCAGACAGCTTCTGACTCCTACTATGTCTAAAAGAGCACAGCACACGCCGGTTTTCACTGTCTACCAGAACACAAGATGCCTCGAGGCACGGGCCATGTGGTAGATTGTTTGCAAAAGTACTGCAGATGTTCCTCTTCCTGTATGTATCCTCCTAAGTATGACTTTCCAGCTCTTCCCACCTAGAAGTAGAGTCTATTTCCCCACCCCTTGAATCTGGGCAGGCCTAATGGCTTGCTTTGGCCAACAGACTGTAGAGGAAGTGATGTTGTACCAGTTCCAAGCCCAGGCCTTCAGAGCACTTGCCTGTCTCGGCTCATTCTCTGCCATGAGAATAAGCCCCAGCTAGCCTGCTGGAGAGAGGCCATGTGGAACAGATAAGCTGTCCCAACGGGGCCATCTAAGACCAGCCAGCTGGTGGCTGAGTGAGCCCAGCTGAGACCAGAACTACCCAGCTAAGCCCAACCCAAGTGGCCCACCCGCTGATTTGAGAGCTAAATGAACTGGTTGCTGTTTTAAGCCACTAAATTTTGGGGAGGTCTGTTATGCAGCAAAAGCTAACAGGTATAGGACAGGCGCAGCACCACTGCAAAGCACCCTGGGCTCCAGACGCGATGCTCAGCCTGTATGGATAGAAGGGAGGCTGCAGATGCAGTTGGTACTGCTCCCCACCAACGCCCCCTCACCCTCACCATTTCAGTGCATGCCTGTCCAAATGCCAGTTGCCAGCACCTCTATCTCTGCTACCAGAGCCCACCTGCCCACCCTCACATCAGGCCATGAGTGCCAAGTGGCCCTCAACCCATCACTGAGGGGTTGGTGTTTGAACACCCCAGCTCCCTTGCCCCTTGGGTATGCTGGGTCTGAGGCATGTGTCGTTTACTGGCTCCCAGATCATCCCAGGAGGATCAAGGTCCACCTACCCCTGGGGATAACTAACTTGGTAACAAACCCATTATCGGCTGCCTTCCCTTCTCTGACTCACTTCTCCAACTCTCCGTTTGGTGTTTCCTGGGATCACCTCTCAGATAAACTACTTACACTCAAATCCTTATCTCAGAGTTTGCTTCTAAGCAACTCTGGCACTGAGGTGGGGCATCCACACAGAAACACTTCTGTCATCGGCCCCTCAGCTCTGTGTTCCACTACTACCGCCCAACTCCAGTCTGGGAGTCAGCTGCATAGACACTGCCCACTATCCCACCCCGCTGCCCCTGAGCACAAACACTGCAGCACAGCCCCTCACAAGGCTTCAGTGGCTTGAAGGACCACTTCCTCCACCATCTGGCTTTGTCAACAGTTATAGCTTTTTCCTTCACTCTCCAGTGAAGAAAATATGCCAACTGTCTCATCTCATGGTCTGGAGGGTGAAGGTGGTGGAGAAGGAAAGACTTAGAGGAGACCCAGACTTGGAACAAAAAAGTGTGGAGCAGGCTAGGCTGTCCCCGCCTGTTCCTCTGATCAGATCTGAGCCCCCAACAGGACACTGTAGTCAGAGGAGCAAGTTCAGTAAACACAGCCCCAGACCCCAGGGCTCAGGGGCCATCTGCACAGCATATACATTCAAAGATACTTACCAGATGCCTGTTAGGCACCGAGTAGTGCTCTGGGTGCTAGGATAAAGTGCACGCACGCGCGCGCACACACACACACACACACACACACACACACAACATATATCTACCCCCAGGCCAGGGGCATCTGTCTTAGAGCCTCACAGCACAGAAGAAACAGAAGTGGGAATGGATTCTGGAGTCAGGCAGACTTGTATTCAAATCCTTTCTCCATCCTCAATGAGCTGTGTGACCTTGGACATGTTGGTTAACCTCTCTGTGTCTGTTTCCTCCTCTGTGAGGCAGAGATAAATAGCAGTTCCTATCTTACAGGGTTGTTGGGAAGGTAGACATATATATGAACCCTTAATAAACCTCAGCTATTAGGACTAGTTTTCTTAAGGCAGTGCATCTCTGTTATATAACCTGACGTGTTTCCCACAAACTCCCACAAACTCCACTAACACAGGGCCCAGCAGGAATCTACATGAGAGAGGCCAGTGGTCTAAATTCCTTCAACATAGCCACCCTTTGTTTGCATGTTCTTCACTTCTATGAAGAATAGGCTTCTTCTCATTGCCTTTGTTTAGAAAAAAAGCCTTACTGGGCTTTTATTTTTCTTATTCTTGATAGAAATATGAGTACAGAGAAATATTTCTCTACCATTAGGAGGAAAAGGTTCAGGCAGTCCTGGGGACTTACAGGGAGTGGTGGGGACTGGGGCAGGCTGGAGAGCATGAGCCTCATCTTAAAAGAAACTGGTGAGGCTTCCCTGGTGGCGCAGTGGTTGAGAGCCCGCCTGCCGATGCAGGGGACACGGGTTCGTGCCCCGGTCCAGGAAGATCCCACATGCCGCGGAGTGGCTGGGCCCGTGAGCCATGGCCGCTGAGCCTGCGTGTCCAGAGCCTGTGCTCCGCAACGGGAGAGGCCCCAACAGTGAGAGGCCCGCGTACCGCAAAAAAAAAAAGAAACTGGTGCTACTTAGATCCACGTGACTGATGCCACAATTGATGCCAAAGGGGACTTTGAGTGTTACATGGCCAGATCTCCCAATATTTCCAGAGATGCCAGACAACTGGATTATTATTTTTTAAATCTCTTCACTTTTTAAGTGTTGGCTCAAAATATTTAGAAATGTTCTGTAGAGCAGCAGTCCCCAACATTTTTGGCACCAGGGACCAGTTTCGTGGAAGACAATTTTTCCACGGACGGGGGTGGGGGGGGATGGTGCAGGTGGTAATGCGGGCGATGGGGAGCGGCAGGTGAAGCTTTGCTCGCTCATCCGCCACTCACCTCCTGCTGTGCGGCCCAGTTCCTAACAGGCCATGGGACCAGTACCAGTCAGCGGCCCAGGGACTGGGGACCCCTGGTACACAGTGCAGTACATTTAATGGGTCCATGGGCTGACTCAGACCCATAGGCGGTGACACTGAGGCCTCCCATCCTTTACTCATCTCAAGGTCTCTGCAGTCTGAGCTTCATGATGCAGGGCTGCTACCCTACCGAGCCTCAGTGGGCACCATTCACATTCGATTCCTTGAGACGTGTGGCTCAGAGCAGTAGCAGGGGCCCTCCCGTACCCACAGAGCCAGTGTGCGAGCAGGCCTTTCTCCAGACAGTTGCTGGCCCTCGCCAATCTCCCTCCTCTGACCCACTGGCACTAAATGTACTATCCAATCAGCAGGGTCTCACAAGCTACTGACCTCTAATTATCTCAAGCTTGTCTTTTATTGTATCAGTATACAATGCTATCTGTATAGCATTAATTGATGGTTTCATTAGTTTATATCTTATCTCCCCAACTAAAATGTAAACTTTATGCACAAGGATCACATTTTATGTCTTTTTGAACCATATAACACCTTTATACTGTATTAGCACCCAACACCTACCTATACGTTGACTGCTTCATCACAGAGGTAATTCTGAATTTGTTGCTATTGTGGGTGGCATGTGGATAATACTTCAGGCTACAGAAAAAATCTTTTCCAGGTACATGAAGAAAGAGGAATATATAGGGGCCGGTCCTAAATTTATCTAAAAAACAATTCACCATCTGTATGCCTTCCATGTCAGCCCATGCCAGCCATAGAGCGCAATCCTGCAGCAGGGGGTGTTTTAATGTTGTCGTTGAGAGTAGCTTATTGTTAACTTTCTTACCGGTAAAATGGAATCATCCAGGCTTACTAGCCATCTTCCAGAGAGGCCAGAGAGAAGAAAGAATCCATTTCCACCATCTCCATTTATAAAGTATATTTAAAATCAGAATATTAGGTATGTTGCGGCTGAGTGCACTGTTAGGTGGCTAAAGTACATGAGAAAAAGAATCTCAGTTGTTAATTTATGCCTGGGTTGAACTATTTATATTTAACCAGGCGATTATTTAATTAAACAGTCCATTCCCTTTGGGGTCTCCCTGTAGTCTCTCTAATTTGTTAGGCAGAATAAAACAACCCATTTGCCCTTGTATTTACTCTTCCCTTCTCAAGGCTACTTAATTTTTTTTTCTATTTTAATAGGCCTAGAACCCCTAATAAAAGAGAGTTGAACAAACAGTCTGAGAACAGAGGAGTGAATGCAAACACAAAGTACTTGCATCACAAGGCAGGCCAGCTGGAAGGAGTTTTGAAGATAACTGAATCCAACTCTCTCCTTCTACAGATGAAGCAACCGAGACCCAGAAAGGTTGGGTGACTCACCCAAGGGACCCACAGCCAGTGAGGGAGACTACCCTCATCCGATGCCCAGTGCTTGCTCCACTCTCATTAACCCGGGACACCAGGGCTCCTTCGAACCTCCCCAGCCAGGCTCTAGAAGGGCCTAGTCCCATAGAACAGTGGGCTTGTAGACTTGGAAGCGAAAAAGCCTAAACCAACAGCAAACTCTTATCCATTCAGTATTTGTTGAGTGACTGCTAAATGCCAGGAGATGAAACACTGGAGGCAGAACAGTGAACAAGGGTCCAGGTGCTGCTTTGCCAGATTTACCTCCAAGTTTAGTGGGGTGATAGAGGACAAATAAAAGAATACATGAACGTGACACTTACAGAAAGTGTCAAGTATTAAAAATACCCAACCAGGATGGTATGACAGAGTGGGGAGGAGGGGGCGGCTTTGGACAGGGTGTCAGGGAATCACTCTGCAATGTCCATGATGGGGGCGTAGGGGCAGGGCTTCGGTTTGAACATTACCAGCAACAGGAAGTTGAGCATCTCCAAAGGCCAGCTCAGCTTGTTAAAAAGTTCTTTCCTAGACCGAGCTGAAATCTACCTCCCTGGGACTTCAGATTTCAGTAACTCATTCTCATAAACGTCACAGAAAGGAGTCAGCTAAGAGATGTTAAACAGCATGTTCAAATGCTAAACACAATCCTCAAATAAGACAGTTGCTTCGATGTCTTAATTTAAAATGGCGTGTTTGGGAAAATACAACATACCAACGAGATGACTTACATGTTCTCAACCTCCAGTTCATAAAAGGGTTTCAAACCACCACTTCAAAGGAGGTTCAGACAGCCAGCTTCTAGAGTCCTGGACCTGTCCATGTGAGTCGCCCAACATCATCAACAAGACACACCAACTCCCTTCCGCCTAGAACCCTAGTTGGGGTTTTACAGCATCAAACACTGCTGCCCCATCGTTCGAGGTGGCAAAGGGTATTTGGCTGTGCGCGTTTTGCTTTCAAAGATATTCGTGGAATCATAGAACTAAGAACTCATCTGGCCCAACCCCCTTGTTTCATAGACAAGGAAATGGAAGCCCGGAAATAAGAAATGACCACTCAGGTCTATCAGCAAGTTGTGGCCAGGGTGGGACTTAGCTCCTCCAGCCCCAAAACCAGCTGGGCGTGGTCGGGCAGTTGCACTTAACGGATAACTCCCAGCTTTACCTGCGTGTTAGGACAGACTTCCAGTCCTCCAGTGATTTCTCATGCGTGCTTAAGAGGAGAAAGCCCAGCTCCCTAACATGGACCCACAGCGCAGAGACCTTCCAGACATCTGAATGCACGCTGAAGGGGCCGGGGACAGGCGTCGCTTGGTTGTGAGTGGGGAAGGGGTCCTCCACTGCGCAGGAAGACCAGCTTCTGATCCAGAGCCAACCACAAGAGGCAGAATGCGGGAAGAGAAGCCAAGGTCAGGGACCACACCGAAGCCAAACCTATTCCGGCTTCTATCTGAGTTCAAATATCTGATGGAACCCACTGCCTGGCTGCAATGCCTATAAGCCGAGCAGTGGAGTGGTCAGTAACACGAGAAGAAAGAGAGCTGAGTCTTGAGCCAGTCAGTGAAGCGCCCGAGCCCTGCCCTCCTTCCCCCCACTTCAGGTAAGCAAGGGAGGAGTTGAGCAGTGGCGGAGCTGATTGGCAGGGCCTCCTTCTTCTGCCCTTGCTGGCGTCTGCTGCTGGCTGGAGCTCTGAGAATGTAGCATTCTTGTCCCTCTGACCCCCAGCATTAGCAGGAATAAATGACTTTCTTGGGTGGAAGGAGAACGCTGGAATGCAATGCAGTAGTATGGGCAGCATCTCTCAGAAAAGGAAGCATCAAAAAAAGAAATACCGGGACCTCTCTGGTGCTGCAGTGGTTAAGAAGCCGCCTGCCAATGCAGGGGACATGGGTTCAAGCCCTGGTCCGGGAAGCTCCCACATGCCACAGAGCAACTAAGCCCGTGCACCACAACTACTGAGCCTGCGCTCTAGAGCCCGTGAGCCACAACTACTGAGCCCGCTTGCTACGACTACTGAGCCTGTGCACCTAGAGCCTGTGCTCCGCAACAAGAGAAGCCACCGCAGTGAGAAGCCCGCGCACCGCAATGAAGAGTAGCCCCCGCTCGCCACAACTAGAGAAAGCCCACACGCAGCAACAAAGATCCAACGCAGCTAAAAGTAAATAAATAAATTAAAAAAAAAAAAAAAAAAGGAAACACCAACTCCAGCAGCCAGCCAGTGCCTTCCAGAGCAGACCCCAGTTTCAGGTAGACAAGAAGGCTGGTAGCTGATTAAACAGTAATCACCTTAGCCCTGGGGAGGGTCCCACATCCCCAGGGTCTCCCATCACTCATCAGGCAGGATGACACCCGTCTGAGCGGCACAATATTATTCTCTCCACCACTAGCCATGCAGCAGCACGGCCAAGGCAAGGACCTGGTTTTCAATCAGCTGCTGCACCGGAGGACGAGCCCAGCGCAGTTGCCGTCACCATATCGTACCTCAGATTCCCCCTTGGTAAGAGAGGCAGAAAACAAGCCTTCCCTCTGCTCATCCCCCCGCCCCCCTGGGCTGCAGAGAGGGTGACCAGATGGGATGGAAACATCCCACGGAGGGATGGGCTGGGAGGAGACAAATTCTCCTCCATAACTGTGGGTCCCCAGGGGAGAGCAAATATCAGAACCCAGACCTGCTGAGTGACCCCAATGCCATCTGACATCTGTCTCCCAAGTCGAGTATGGGGGCTGAGAGCTTGGGTGTTGGGGTCACACAGACCTGGGTCCTAGCTTGGTCATGTATGATAGGTGGTTGGGAATGGTGACTTCTCCCTGAACCTGACTTTCCGCAGCTGTAAAATGGGTCTCATGATAGTACTTACTCACAGGTACTGTCAAATGAGACCGTGTGACGGAGGCTGGGCCCAGAGCCTAGCATGCTTGGTCAGTCTACACAAATGCTGAATTGTGTAGGTTTTTTTAAATGTAAATTTTAAAGAATCGCCTACAACATACACAGCACACATGAGTTTGAGGCAGCAAATCCAGAGGGTGGGCCAAGGCAGGAAAGCACGCCAAGTGACGACACTGAAACATCTCTGCAGAAGGGCTCTGTCATCCTGAGGGCTGCAAACTGCTCCCACACTCTCAAAACCACCTTTGTCCAGGGTCTTTTCACTCCTGAAGCTCCTTCCTCTCCATGTCATCTGATCCTCACCACAACCCTAGAAGGTGGCCAGGGTGAGTATGCTTCCTGTGCCCCTTTTTTTAAGAGGAAAAGGAGTCTCAGAGAGGTTAAGTGACTTACCCAAGGTCACACAGCTGATAAGCGGCTGAGGAGAGTCACAGATGCAGGCTCCTGCCTGATAGGGCTGGAACGAGAGGGAGGCAAGTAAGGTGCCTGGGGTGTAAAACATAAAGAGGCAGTCGCTGGCACGTGGGAGTGAGCATCTCCTTCACCTCGGCCCTGCTGCCTGACCCCAAGCCATGGGCCCTTCCCGGACCACGAGGCTGCTGCTCCCACACGCTGCACTTGCAGGTCAGCCCTGGGAGAACCCGCCCCAGAGCCTTGGGGTGGCCACATCTACTGGCTGAGCAGGGCATCTTCCTCCGTCAGAATTCAAGAACATTTTCCCGGAGCCCAGCTGCTGGAACCACTTCCCAAAAGAGTAGAATGGAACAGAGGGCGAAGGTGGCGCCCTAACGGCCACGTGAGGCTCCCACGCACCCTTGAGCCCGAGGGCCTGGGAAGAGAGGCTGGGCCAGGCCCGCGGAGGCCTCACGGTCCCCACCAGCCTTAGGGAGAGATGGGCTGCGACAGGCAGGGCACGTGGGTGACTCCCAGGGCCGTGACCCCGGTATGCTGGTCTGCCCGGCCAAGCTCTCCTCTCTACAGCCCCTCAGAGCACAGCTAGGCCCCAGCTTGGCCTCCCTCGACCTCGCACAAAGTGTGAAAGGCACCAACCAGCTCCCAGAGATTTCTTTTGAATCTGCCAAGAGAAACCCTTTTCTAACGCGGATGGTCACATGAAGTAATTAGCAGCTTGCCCCAGTCCGCATTACTGTGTATTCAGCTTTTCTAAAGAAGCAACACCTGTGTACCAAGGGGCAGCGTCAGGTCATTGGCAGCTGTGTAGGCTTGAGAACTGATCTGCTGGGATTCAAGTCCCACTTCACCTGGGCAAGTTACTCACCTGCTCTGGGCCAATGCTCTCCTTCTATAAAAAGGTAACGAGATCAGCACCACCATCTTCAGGTTGTTGTTATACAAAAACCAGCCACGATGTATTAAGTACCTATAACGGGCCAGGTACTGAATTTCTTTTTTTTTTCCTTATATGTATCTTTTCTTCTTATATGTATTTTTTAACACTCATAGCAGCTCTGTTTCTATTCTTGAGGTGTAGCTTACATGCGGTAAAGTGCATAAATCTTCAACATGCAGCTCAATGAACTTTTTATGTGTATATACTCTACCTTCTAATCAAGTCTCTATCGATACAGGTCAGTTTTGCCTGCTTATGAACTTCATATACATGAACTCATGTAAAATGTGCTCTTTTCTGGCAGGCTTCTTTCACTCAACTTTCTGTTTTTGCAGTTCGCCCATGTTGTTGTGTATATATGTCATGTATCCTTTTACACAGCTGCACAGTATTCCATCGTGTGACTGTGCTACAGCTTGTTTATCCATTGAACTAGGTGTTTGTCTTCACCTTCATCATCACCACCATCATCATCATTATCATCATCATAATCCCATTTTGCAACTGAGAAAACTGGGGCCCTGAGCTGCTCACTAAGTTTTTAGCCTGAGGTCTCGGAGTGCAATTGACTCTGAGCAGGAACTTGAATCCAGGTTCCTGACTCCAAAACCAACTCGTTACCTGGGCAACAGAGCCTCCCTTCCTCCTGCAGTGCTGGGGTGGGCAGAAAGGAACTCTGTTCCATGTGGTCATGAGCTCCTTCTCCCGGAGGCATCACTGGGAGTCAGGGGCAGCTACCTGACTGGCTTCTGGTTGTGAGAAAATTGCCTCAGGTTTGGCCATTGCCAATATTTATTTTTCACTGTCCCCCTGATAGCGCAGGTACCGTCGTCACTCACAGCCCTGTACCTTGAGACCCAGCCTTTGCCAATATGTCGAAACAACTGCAAACAGCCTCAGCGTGGTGGAGGCATCCTTGGCCCCCAAGCAGCAGCTGGCTCTCGTGGGCAGGAGGAGGGAACCTGGCCCAGCATGTGGGCAGCCCCTGCCCTAGCTCCGCAGAGACTAATTTCCCACAGTGGTAAGTCAGATGTAACCCTTTGGGGCTCCTGCAGAAAGCATCGTAAGCCCTTGGGCCAGAAGGTTTCTCTGTAGGCCAAGCTTTACCCACAAAGAGGTGGGTCACCACAGGACCCCCCCAGTGCTGACCTGACCTCAAGAAAAAGCCAAGATTTCACCCTGCTTCCCAACTCTCTGAATCCCTGTTTGCTGCTAGAGGCCGGCCTGAGGAGGGCCATCTGCAGGGCAGCAAGGGGGTGGTGCAGAGCCTGGCTGGTCTCCCCTGCCCCTGCCCCTGCCCCTGCCCACTGAACTCAGGTAGTGTTTAGGTCAGTCCAGCCAGATGTGATTAAATGGTTGGCTACGTGCAGGGAGGGAGACCCTGGGGGAAGAAGGGCACAGGGCCAAATCCCAAGGTGGCCCTGGGGCACCCTTTGCCCTGTCAATCATTAACAGAAGCCACCCCATGACAGGCAAAGAAGGAGAAAGTCCAAGGGGGTGGCCTGCCCTCCTCCTGGGCACCATCCTCCAAACGCACCAATCCAGGGCCTTGTGGGACATGAGATCATGACACCCAGTGGAGGGGGTGTGTGCAGAGTCATCTAATCCAACTGGTCCTCTCTCAGGCCCCTGCAAAATCTCCACAAAGGCCAAGGGAGACAGGAACTAACACTGGTCGATTTGCAGTTACTATGTGCTAAGGACCACGCCAGATGCATTCAGCGTGCCAGCCTATGACAGGGTAGGGAAATGCAGTCATGGAGCAGGCCTGCCTGGGTTCAAATCCTGACACTTCTAACTGTGCGACGAATGAGTGAACTTCTCTACGCCCCAATTTCTCCATCTGCAAAATGGTGGTAGCACAGAACTTCCTCTGAGGGGCCACTTTGAGCATTTAAGTAGTTAACACACATAAAGTTCTCAGACTACCTGCACTGATGAAGAACCATCATTGCTGTGGTTCACTTGATCTTCACAGTCACCCCTCAAGATACAGATGGAAAATCCGAGATTGAGTCACTTGCCCAAGGCGCAAGCTGGCATTAGCAGAGCTGGGATTTGAACCCAAGTTGAAGGGCTCCGACCTCCATGCCATAGAAACTTCCTCAGGCCGTGACCCCGTCTGCCCAGTAACTGGTGCCTTGTGATCCAGTTGGCTGCAAAACCCATCTCGTGTCTGCCTCCACATTCTCCCAAATGTCCTCCTTTCGCCAGAGTGACACTGGGGCACAGCAGGCTCCCAACCTTCCTCCCGAAAACGAGGCTTCCAGACCTAAAAAGGTAAATCATTGCTCAGTGGCCAAAAGAGTTCATGTCTTTGAGCTGCTCCAAGGGAAGAAATTTAACCAAAAGCCAGACCATGAGCTGCAGGACCAACAGCCATGGAGGCCCTGCCCAGCCAGGACAGACCTTGTAAAGGGCCCCCAAAGAGAGATGCCCCAAGGTCCAGAGCAAGAGGTGGGGAAGTAGGCCTCACGCCCCAGGAAGCTGGCTGACAAAGGCAGGCCTGGCCTTTCCTGCTCCACTTCCCTCTGTGGAGGCCTTACTTCCAGCTCTCTCTGCATGGCTCCTATCTCCCACGGCTCTAGAGGCACTCATGGAGGTCCCCCGCCAGCTCTGGGCTCACATCTCCCTGGATTCCCTGCCAGCCTAGAGCACAGGACTAGGGCTGCTGCCGCTGAGGCCTTTCATCACCTAATATCCTGGAAAAAGCATGGGCCCAAAAAGATTCTGCTACTTCATTTCCCAAGTAGCTTTGGACCCTGGTATCTCTTCTACCTTTAAGATCTATATGGTAAAAAATCAGGTTCTTGTGGTGACCATGCATGGGCTTGGGTGGCCTAAATCTCAGCCCGTGTGAGTTTCCCATGGAGACACTTAGGTGGGCTGAAGGGTCAAGTCCTGGGGACAGAAAGCTTCCCCAGGACATAGGGAACCTCACCTCGCCTCTTCAGCCAGTGTCTGCACTCCAGGGTCTCTGGGAATCAATGCTTGCATCTTTGTTATCACTCAGGGGACTGACTCCAATGGAGGGAATTCTGGGCTGGTCAGTGGATATGCTCAGCCCTCTCTGAACCCAACCGGTGTCTCCATGAGCTGGGGAATTAGAAAGATATCTGCCATATGCCCAACCACTCCTAAGGAAAACAAGCTCAAGGTGCGCTATTCTATGTCTTTTTGCTTTTAGTCAGAGAGGAAGCTCACATGTCCCCACCACCACCATCACCACCCACCGCAAATACACACACTCATTCCCTCCTCAAGAGACAGGAGGCCTAGGTTTCCTCCAGACCCAGGAAGCACTGCTTTTCCCCCTCCTTCCACCACCAGCCCCTGCCCTGAAAGAGGTAATAGTCCCTTTTTTCTACCTCACCGCCCTGCCCCCCAGCAGGCACCTGCTGGCCAGGGAAGGAAGAGTCGACAGGGTGCCTAAGGTAGGTCTTCTCCAACCTCAAGGATAGCCCTGGCCCAGCTGATGTCTGCTGCAGACCTGCCTGCCTCGGGAGAGGCCGAGTGGAATTCGAGTGGAAATTCAGCTTACTGCCCAAAACTTACTGAGCGCAAGGAACCGAAGGCAGCTAGGCCTCAGATAACGATATCCATCTCTGCCTCCTCGGAAAGAAATCTTCCCAAGAACCAGACTCAGGATTTTCAGAAGGATCCAACCTCTCTCTGGCAGGCATCCCCTCTAAGTGGGCATCTGACATCGATCGGCTGGGGTTCCTCTAGCCAAGTAGACCTCACCCTTCCCAAGATGACAGCCTACCCATCCTGCATGGCATCAGGGGTACAACGAAGACTAAGGCGGCAAGAACAGATGACTTCCTGTTACGCTGGCCATTTTCATACCCCTTCCTTTTAACAGCTCTCCAAATACAGAAGCGCATGTTGGGTCCAAGTGAAACCACCTCTGCTCCCGGTCCCCTGTGACTGAGCCCCCCACCACCCTGGAAGCTCCTCTCTGAGCCTGCAATGGTTCATCATACCCACCCCAGATAGGTGTTACGAGGCTAGGGCTTCAGGTCAATTTCCTGTGGGAAAAAAAAAAAAAAAAAAACAAGCCTGGCGGGACTTCCCCGGCAGTCCAGTGGTTAAGACTCCACACTTCCAGTGCAGGGGGAGCGGGTTTGATCCCTGGTCAGGGAAGTAAGATCCCACATGCCAGGTGGCGCGGCCAAAAAAAAAAAAAAAGCCTGGAAGCACCCAAATAAAAGAACACACTCAAATCCAAGTTTGCTGGAGTGCCACGTGCCACATCCCCCTCTTCACCATTTCAGCACCCTAAACGTTACCCAAAGGAATTAAGACCACAGGCTAGGCAGAGAAGACAGTAAGCCCCCGTGCCTCACTCTGAAGAACCTCCGAGGCTGCAAGGGCAGGTAAGGCTGGACCCTTGTCAACAACCAACAACAGGGCAGATAATACAAATACAGGCTGCTTTGCAATAAACCTCTACCCACCCCTCCCCCAAAGCTCAGCCGACTTCCAGCCTCAGCCAAAGGAACCAGCCATTGGTTTAGCTGTTAAGGATGAGAAATCAACCAATGCCCTCCCTCCTCCTCCCAGCACCTACATCGTCTACAAAGGACAAGCCTACAGGCAGACTAAAACCACAAACCAAGCAAAACCAGTTTCACCATCAATTTCTTGAAAAAATGGGTTTATTGATTTTTAAACTGCAAATAGTCGTTACAAAAAGTTTTTTTTTCTTTTAAATAAATTCACACAAAGAAAGAGAAATAGAAAGCGACGGTAGTGACCAGCAAGAGGAATAATAATTACATTCATCTTAATGTGTGTGTGCCAGTTCTGTTTGCATTAACATTGGAAAACTCCAAAACCTGGAATCCAGAACGTCAAATCTGCAATCGGAATGTCTAGAGATGGGCACGTGAAGTCAAAGGGTTTCTTTTTTTTTTTTCCCTTTTAGAAGCTATACATTAAAAGTTGTTTTCCTTCTGTACTGTCACAGAACTTTTACATACATTCTCAGTCCTAGTTGTGAAAGGCCAAAAGAGAAAGAAACTCAATTTGCAGTCCAACACAAAGGGGGGAAATTTCTAAAATAAATAATCCAACAGTTTTTTGCATTTTTTTAAATTAATTTTTCATTTTTTTAAAATAAAATAACCAAAAAAAGTGTAAAGTTACAAAAAATGTCGTTGAAGAATAATATATTAAAACTGTGGAAAAAAAGGAAAAAGACACGTCACAAAATTTTAAGATTAATATGAAGATCATAATTTAACATAAAAGAATATATTCTATGGATTTGTCATCCCGATAAATATGAACAAAATTAACAAAAAAAAGCATAGTTTGGCAATAAATACGTTTTGATAAGTTAAATAAGCTTTTTTATATTGATGTGCAGTGACAAGCAAAATTTTTGCTCTCCAATTTCTGAAGTTATATGAAGTTTAAAACCCAGGGAAAAAAGCATGGCGTGAGTGCTCTAAGGATAGACCTACGGTATTCTAGAGCAAAAACCATTAAAGCTACTTCTACAGGAAATCGTTTTACACAGATATTGTATGTGGAATGAATACCATTAACTGCTCACCCCTTACATGTTTTTAAGCTTTTCTCTCATTTTTTTGTTGTTTTTTTTTTAAGATGTCACATACGAACTGGGGAACTTTAGCACCAAAATCAAGTCTCTCATAGTCCATCTAGCTTCCCCTTCCTCCCCACTTAAAACAAAAGAAAAAAAATTAAATCACAAAGTCCCACTTATGTCACAATCTTCATCCGCTTTTGCAGTCTTCCTTCCTGCAGACCTACACGAACCCAGGCAAGATTAGTCAACAGAGGTTCAGGTCGGGAAGAAAAAGGTTTTGAATGTCAAGCTAGGTTTCCCCAAAAACCCAAGTCTGGCAACAACTCTCCCAAGGCGGGGGCGGGGGGCGGGGGTTGCTGGGGAGAGGGGAGAAGGAAGTGTGTGGGAGACTGGAATCAGGAAAGGTGCAGTTGTGTTGCCAGTGGAGGGAGCTGCTGGTTCTTCTAAGTCCCCCCTCCCCCTCCCCCTCCCCCTGGGCAGAGGCTCAGGGAGGCCCACGGGTGCCCTCTGGCGCTGAAGAGGTAATGTAGTCACAGTGACAAAGTTAGATCACAAGGCACTAAGTTGCTTCTGTAAACCGTTACTGCTTTTTCTTTTGTGATTTGGCACTTAAGGCTTAAGCTGGAAAAAAAACGCATCTACTGACAAATATGGGACTTGTCTGTTATGCATGGTAAGTGGGCTATAAAATTGAGGTGGGGGGGGTTCTAGCCAGAAGAAGCTATTGACAAATTGACTTGTCCTTATGTTGGGGGGAGGGGCATTTAAAGAGGGGGGAGGGAGGGGGTATTCCAAGGTCCTGGGGGAAAGGGGTTGAGCTTAACCTTGTTAATGTAGGGGTTTGTCAGGAATCGATGGGTAGGGAGGGAAGGGTAGGGGATGTGGGTGCGGGGTCGGGGCGGGGGGTGGATAGGTGGGGGGGCGGCCCTCTCTACCCTGGTTTAGTCATCTGAGATGGAAAGTCTGCTGAAAATGGGCAGGCGTCTTGAGTTGTCCAAAGTGGGGGAGTCTGAGCCACTGTGGCTGCTGCTGGAGCTGCTCAGGTAGCCCTCCTGGTCCGAGAGAGAATCCTGAGGGCTGGGGGGAGAGTCAAACATGTGAGGGGACTCAGACATGGGCCGAAAGAGGAAGGTGGTTGGGGAGCCACCCCCGGGCAGCCCCATGCTAGGGGCAAAGAGGCTCGCCAGCTCCTGACTGGAGAAGGCGAAGGGGTTATTGGTGCCATCGGGCAGGGTGGGCGAGCCCAGGAGGTCATCGGCGCTCAGGATGGGGGGTGGGGTGATGGACGTGGGGCTGTCCAGCAGCCCCGTGGCAGCGGCGGTGGCAGCGGCACTGGGAAACCCAGCAAAGCTAAAGCTATGCTGGAGGCGGGGACGGTCAGCAGAGAGGTCCCGGGCCCCGGCCAGGGCACGGCGCTCCTCAGCGTTGTGGATGAAGTGGCAGCGGGGCCCATACGGGCAGAAGCCGATGGTGTGGAAGGTACGGCACAGCTCCGTCTTGTACTTGGGGTGGCGGGTCAGGCTTCGGAGCTCGTGGATGCCGTGCGCGAACTGGCACTTGTCGCCGTACTTACAGGCTCCGTTCTCCTCGAAGGGACGGCACAGCTCCGTCTTATAGCGGCTGGAGTTGACCTGGCCGCTCCCCGGCTGCTTCTGGGTGGGCAGCAGCCGCTCGCCCCCTTCTGAGAAGGAGCGGTCTCGGAAGCGGCTGTCCCGAGAGCTCAGAGCTGGAGCTGGCTCGCCCTTGAGGCTGCTGAGGAGCTGGTTCTGGTGGAACTTGGAGCTGGGCAGGGTGACCGAGTGCCTTCGGGGGAAGCCCCCACCGGCAGGGGTGCCCACCGCCTTCCTGTCCAGCAGGCAGCCCCCGGCACCGGGAGGACTGTAGTTGAGCATCTTGTTACCCTGGAGGAGAGAGAGACAAGAGAGACGGCGGTTAGTTGACAAAGGCCATCCGCCAGGCCCAGAAGGGTACCCACTAAGGGCAGCCCCCTCCACGATCAGAAATACTCCGTCTCGAAGGAACCCACCATCCCCACCTCTGCCCTGGCAAACCCCTCACCCTCTTTCTCCCATTCAACCAGCCGAGAGGGTTTACTCTGGCCCCAGGCATAAGAAGCCACAAAATTCCTGGCCTGTGTGAAAAATTGTTTTACACATGCACCTACTCCACGCCGATCCCTGGAATGCACCCTCATATCCTGTCCCCAAAGCTACCACTTTCATCCATGAAATCCAACTTCTTCACCTCCCAAATAGATCCCTGTGCTGAAAATATCTCACACAACTCACAAACTCTCCTTTCCTACACTCAGGAGACTAGGAGCTAGGTCTCCTTTTAATCAGTCCCTGCCTAATTAGCTGCCGCCCTCCCCCCAAACCTGGCCTGAGACTCTCAACTTCCTCCTTCAGAAGCATTCCATTCCTTTGGCAACAGATTTCCAGACTGCCTTTGCTTTTACCTTGCTGATGGGAGGGGAGAGGGAGGGGCAGAAAGAGAAATCCCGGATTGGTGGGGGGGGGGGGGTTGGCAGGGAGCGGGGATGTGATTCCCGAATACAAAACTCATTGCCTCGTGCTCCCAGAAGAGGTGCCTTCTACAATGATCTCTCCCACCAGTCACCGCCCACCCCACCCCCTCCACTGGGAAGATGCCTTTGCAGTTAGT
Source organism: Aethalodelphis obliquidens (assembly GCF_003676395.1). Lineage (NCBI taxonomy): Eukaryota > Metazoa > Chordata > Mammalia > Artiodactyla > Delphinidae > Aethalodelphis > Aethalodelphis obliquidens. The sequence goes on from NW_020837954.1 coordinate 41,799,999, forward strand.
CTCCGGGCTGCAAGAGCACGCTTGGATAAGAGCGCCAGTGTTTAATCTTTAACGCAAAGCTGCAGGTGGGAAGGAAAAGGAAAGCACCAAATCCCCCCAGCCTCCTCCCAGTCAATAATGGATTTGGGGGAGGGGGGCAGAGGCACCAAAGGCAGGTCTCTGTTCCAACGGGACCCTATTCACCTGCCCAAACTGTACCCAAGATTTGGAAAGGGTGTGAGCAGGGGACCTGGGAGTTGGCTCCCAGCCCATGTGGGTGTCATTGTGTGATTTCTCAAGTTGGTCCCTTAGGATCAGCTGCGGGGGATCTGGAATCTGCAACAGCAACCACCCCACAGAGCGGATTACAGGAACCAAGTAGAGAGCCTGTTCCCAACAATGAGGTTCATTTAAAAAGTCCTGCGGGGGGAGGGAGCCAGAGAAAGAGAAATAGATCAAAGAGCGGGAGAGCCAGGAAGAGAAGGAAGACGTGCCGGGAGAGTTCAGGCAGCCGCCAGGGCAACTGAAGTTTGGGAATGCGCAGGTAGGGAAGGAAGCTGAAATTCAAACTTTTTTGATGTTGCTCTTCAGCTCCAGGGTATCCCTGCACCCCAACCCTGCAGCCCTGGGGCCCTGGCAGCTGCACGGACTGGAGAAGCAAGCTGGGAAAAGAGAGCAACATGACCCGACGTGTTTAAAAGAAGGCAAAACACTTCAGCAATTAAAAGTAGCCTAACAGCTTCTCTCTTTCAAATTGGGGAGAGGGGGCGAAAAACTTTGAACGTCCACAGGCTTCTGTTACATACGCTTAAACGGCACTCCTGGAATATTCCGGATTTAAAACTTGCTTTTTTCCACACCAGCTGGCAAACTACACGGCTTGAGGGCCTCATTAAATCCTTCCTCGCCGAGACTCTTGAGCTCAGACCGGCATTTTGTAGTCGTGTCCCCCCATCCCCTCCATATCGGAGTCGCGGTCCCTCGGAAAACAGGTAAGCGGGTGAACCCGAGTCCCACTCTCACCCCAAAGTTTGCAGCACGGTCGGCTATAACAGAGGAAGCCTGGCTGAGCTGGGACGAACTGAAGTCCCATTGCAAACTCGCTTGGCAACATCCTTTGAACCACAACTCTTGGCCTTTTCTCGCAGATTCCCAGCCTCTCCAGAACAGAAGAGGAAATCTACCAGCAAAACGTCATCCCGAGATTCACTTCCCCAAGGGACCCCCACCTCTCGACCCACAGTCCGGCAATGGGGCTGGAGAGACTCGAACCCCTCCCGGCAGCGGCGACACCCAGAGCGCACACAGGGAAACCGAGCAGACTCGCGACACCCGGCTCAAGAGCAGCACATTATGGACGAAAGAATCACCGAAAAATTGCCCCAATCCTGCCTGGTCAATGCCCCGCGCCCCCCAGGCAGCCCCACGCAAACTTCGCCCCCCAAAACTCTGGTCTCCAGATTCCCATGTAATCCCCGCCAGGAACTGTTGAAACTCAAAGGGTGGGGAGCAGAGAGTCAAATTCCTTCAAACTGAGGGGGGAAAATGGGGCGGAATAAACAACCATCTCGCCTCTCCTCCTCTCCCCCTTGCGTTCCCAGACCTAAACTTTCGGGGATTCTTTTTGAAGACAAAAGAAAAAAGAAAAAGACTTTCAAAAGCAAACGCTCCGCCCCACTTTACCTTGCATAAAACTTCGCTCAAGTCGAAGATGGTGGCAGACACGAGGGTGGTGGTCATCCTGGGCGCTCGCACGGGGCAGGGACAAGGATCTGGTGTGCCGTGAAGGTCCCGGTGCGGGGAAGGCGCAGCCTCCGGCTCTCCGGTCTGGAGTCCCACACGCCTGCTCCCGGCGCCCCTCGCCTTTCTGACTCTCCCGGGCTGCGGCGCGCGAAGCCCAATTTATATAAGTTTCAGATTTGGTGGGCCGGAGGGGGAGGAGGAGCTTTAAACTTATTTAAATGAGGAAGAGGAGGAAAAAAAGTTGATTGACACTGAAGTTGAATCAGCCCTGCGGTCAAACTCTGGGAAAAAAAAAAAAAAAAACTTTCGAAAGGAAGAAGGGGGAGGGGAGACGAGGAAAGAAGGCGAATTAAAAAAAAAACCCACTGAGAGCCGCGCACAACTTTTTTTTTCTTAAAGAGGAAAAGTTTCGAGTCCGCTCGCTTGGCTACCCCTCGCTGCAGGCGCCCTTCTCTGGGGCCGCGCGCCCCGCAGGGGGGGAGGGGCGCCCCCCTTTTGTCAGCCTGCGAGCGCGGCTCTGTGACATCACTCATTCCACCCTCTTCGGGGTTCTGGTTGTTGTGTTGTTGTTTTTTTGTCGGGCAGAAAGGCGGGCTCGACTTTCTCTTTTTACAAGCGGGAGCAGAAGCCCGTCCTTAGCGCCGGGGCTGCAGTTCCCATCTTGAGCTGATCTCCCTGGAAACTTCTCCAAGTTGCCGCACAACTTAACTCTTTTCCCGAGTTCTTTTCCGCACTCGGCTCCCCTCGGCAAACCCCAAGGGGAGAGGAGATTGGAAATAAGAGGCGCACAAAGCGTTCAAGCCAAGGGTTTTGTTTTTTTCAGGGGCGGAGGTGGGGGTTGGGAGAGGAGGATTAGGGAGACTTCCCCCCCACCCCAAGGAGGACCCGGGCTGGCGCGGGCGAGCACCAAGCGGTTTAGCGCGCCGCACGCGTCTCCACTCGCGCTCGCTTTGCAGCGGACACTCTCCGAGTGTGGGCAGGAGCAGGGGTGGGAGAGCGTCGCGAAGAAGACCACCGTCCGGGCGGATTGTTTGGGTGTTTGTTTAATTTTTACTGGAGTATAGTTGCCGGGTTGTTTTAACAGGCCTCGTTGTGGTATTTATTTCACGCATCAATCTTTAAATATTTTTATAAAGAAAACCTAAATCCTCATGAACGCCCCTAATCCCCACCCCCCCCCGAAAAAAACACCCAGCAACGCACTTTCCCCGCGCGCTCCGAACCATGGGCCGCGCCGAAACTTCCCCCACCAACACACACACACGCACACCCCCTAGATGCCAGAACAATGAAAAAAAGTTACTTTGCTAAGAATGTAGGTAAAGGGATGGGGGGAGGCAACACTTCAACTTACTGTTGCTTCTCCCCCGCCCGCACGGGAACGGAACATATGGCTTGTCACACTGCGCTGTTTTGGCGGGATGGGGGGAGGGGGGTGTGGGATCCTCGAAACCGAAAGGCCCTGAATTATCACTCTTTTGAAAACTGTAAAGAATATATTTATTTACTGTTAGGTTCGGATGCCCCTCCACCCACCCAAATAAAAAACTGTTAACGTGTCCCCCACCGCCCCCTCGGTCTCCGCCGGAGTGCTGGAGTCAAGACCGAGGTGGAAACCGCGGCGCTGCGTTTCTTTCCCGTTTCCCCGCGTGCCCGGCCGCCTCCTCGGCCCTCGCACGTTTCTTCCCAGCATTCGAGGCCGCCGGGTCTGTTATGAAACCCTGTGCACTGAGTGGCTAAGAGCGGGTTCCATTGCGATGTAATTAGGTCACCCCATTATGAGCACGTTTCTTTGAAGAGGTAGGGGCGGGCCCAGCAGAGCGCTGGAGTCGCACTCTCACCACCCCCACCCCCCCCACACACACATATTTTTACTGCATTTCTTATTTATTTGTCATTAAATTTGGCCGGGCAAACCCGGAAACCTTCCAAATCACAACCGTTTTTAGGAACCTGTTGTTTTTCACCTTCGCGAAACACACAGCTTTGGCTGCAGCCACAAACCTATGTGATCCCCAGTCCGTCTGCTTTAATTTGTCCCCTCTGGCTTAAATTGATGGCCCCCATTTTTAACCCGGCTGCTGCCCCTTGCTTTTCTTCTTTTGCTGTCCAGCTGCCTGTTGCTTCCCTCTCCCTGTTCCCATTTTTCAGCTTTTCTTGAAATCTGGCAAGCGCCAGAAGGAGAAATAACTTCCATCCACCTTAATTTAAATCATTCAAATGTAGGTTTCTTTCTTAAAGGGCAGTTTGCTCACTCCCTTCCCCGCTTCGAGAAGGAGGGGTTGGGGGAGCGGTTTTGTGCAGTTTCTTAGTGATGAGGTAATGAGTTCCAGATTTCAGGACAGAGTAGGGTGCGCGTTAAAACCACAAGGTTTGTCTGCGTCCCGATGTGAAGCTATTTCGGTTTTTTGATTCCCCCACTCCCCAAGCAAAAAAAAAAAAAAAAAAGGCCCGTTGGTCTTTAACTCTGGAGGGTTCGCGAAGCTCTGCTGGGGGGGACGAGAGAGGGGCGGAGAAGCGGGGGTGGAAAGCGAGGGGGAAAGGGTCCGGAGCGGGCGGGGCCCAGGGCGCGTCCCGACCCGCACCCGATGTCCCCCTCTCCGGGCGGCGCAGCTTTCCCCCAACGGTCGTGGGACCGGCCAGGAGCACCTTGACGCGGCCCGGGCGCCACAGGCTGGCTAAAGAGTCTTCCCCCCGCCTCCCTCCGCAAAGAGAACGCCGATTCCTCGAATTTCCTCCGTTTCCCAACTCCCGGAGGCCGCTCCCCTCCCCCGCTCCCAGGGGCCCGGGCTCCGCGGCATCCAGCCTGGCCCGCTCGCTCCGGAGTTGTTTACCGGCCCCACCGACCGACCGGGTTAGTTCCAGCTCCCAGAACCTGTCTCTATAATTAAACTCTTCTTTTAATTGTCGGGTTGCAACGTCATTTCAGGGACTTTCCAAGGGTGAGGGAGACGGCCTCCTTAACCCTTCGCTGACCCGGCATCCGCGCCGCGGCGGACCGGGGAGCAGCGTCCCGCCGGGCCGAGGAGGGCCAGAGCCGGCCTGCCCCCGCCCGGACGTGCTCGGCAGGTGCCCGGTAGTGGCGGGAAAGGTTACGAGCCACGACCCGGGCCGGAAGCCCAACGGGAGGCGTGCACGGCCCTCCCCCACCTCCTGCGCTCAGTCCTAGGGTTCCTCGCCCGCGCCGGGCCCGGAAAGGCCGCCCCTTCACCTGCACGGCCTCTTCCGAGCGGGAGGCGATGAGCCAGCCAGGTTCGCAGTCCCAGGCCCGACTTCCGGGCTCTCCCAGCTCGCACGGAGACGGTCCCCTTGAGAGGAGGGTCTAAGCAGGTATTTTTGGCTTGGGGGTGTTAGGTTTTGTGAAGGGGGAAAGTGAAAGCCCTCGGAATTAGGGAAGCGCAATGGATGTATTCACCGGCCAGTTTGGGCGCACCTCGCGGCAGGTGAGGGTGTGGGGCGCTGGGCCACTGGCCCCTGGAGGGCCAGGCCTCGTCACCAACGCCCTCCAGGCACTCCTTTCCCAGAGACCCCTCCTGACCCTGCCATTGCGGAGCCCTGCGATGTTGTGCCTCCTCCCCGCTTTCAGGTCATTTGCAAAAGAACCCAAATTCTTCGGATCGGACCCCACCCTTCCCCCCACCCTCTGCTACACGAGACCCTGGGACACCGGCAGGGTTCCTGGATTAGAAATTGGGAGGAAGGGCCAAGTGCTGCTGGAGAGTTACCTGGTTCAGATTCAGGTGTAGTGCTTCTGGAATGCAGATTCCTCAGCCTGGACCCAGGCCCAGTGAATCAGATGCTCTGGGGTGGGGCCGGGAATCGGCATTCCTTGTAAATTTCCTGCTCGTGACTCAGTCACCAAGGTCTGAGAATCAGTGGTCCAGGACTCGAAGTTGGGCCGTTTTGGATCCAAATCTTGGCTGTGCCATTTTCTAGCTGTGTGGCTTTTCAAGACACTGACCAAAGCCTCTAAAATAGGGATGATAATTCTGCCTAAAATTGGCCAGCAAAGTGCGTAGTCTCACGTCCAGCTGAACCCTTGTATATGCCCAGCCATTGTGTGTAAACTAAACCATTCTTGGGGCCTGATGAAACTATGAAACAAATTCTGGGAATATTCACTTTGCAAAAGGATTCTTCAGCATAGAGGTCCATGAAATGGTCACCTCACAGCTTTGATCCGATCACTCTGTGACCCCCAGACCCAGCTCTGGACGAGGCAGGCCCCGAGGCCTGGAAAGGGGGAGAGGGCACTGGCCCAGAGCCTGGGGAAGAGCAAGGTGAGTCAGGGTGAGGTGATGGGGACCTGCTGCCCAACTGAAAAACACCTGATTGTTGTCACAGATATGTCTGAAAACTAGATCACTGGGGCCTGTTGATATCCAGTAAAAGCCAGACCCTTCTTTCTCTCAGTATCCTCAAGCCCCTATCATAGTGCTTAGTGGGCATGGCTCAGCTGCCAGTAGCCTCCAAACCAGGCACAGGCTTCCAGAGAGGGCAGCTGAGGTCTGCTGTAAATGCGGCTCTGCACAGTGTCAGGAGCTTCTGGGGTACAGCTCCGGGAGCCCACCGCCTCCTGCCAGGACTGAGAGTCCAGCCCCAGGGCTAGCACGGCCCTGGGGGCTCCCATTGCCTGGCAGTGAGATGCCTAAACCCTCCTTCTTACGTCCATTGTTTTAACACTTTCCTCACAGAGATGTTCCACCATTCCATTAAGTTCCCAGGCTAGCCCACAGCTTCACCCCACCCCACCCTGCCTTCCTTGCCTGGGCCTGCCTAGAGACACAGGATAGCGCATGAGCTTTGAGCCACCTAGACTTTGATGGGAAGCCCAACTCTGCCGGCTGGTTACCAGTTGCACAACCTCGAGCAAGTCACTTCACCTCTGGGACGGTCAGGAAGGTGAAGCCCTTTCCAGACTGTGCTTACCTCAGAGAGCCATTTGTCCCCAGCCACTCCAAGCTGCTAGCAGTTGCTGCACACCCCTCCCTGGGGCTTCCTTTTGCTGGGGCTTCAGGCAGCTTCCCAGCAGGCAAAGTGCCTCTCGCCCAGTGGTGCCTTGCAGCCTGCAGCATTTTATGGAAAATACCTGTTTACTCCCCACTGGACTTTGAACTCCTCAGGGCCCGGGCTTCTATATTACCTGGAACTCATGAGTAGAACTGCGTAGGTGGTCAGTAAATTTTTTCGATTTGCACTGAACCCTTGCTGTTGAGCCCATTTGGACACTTTGGTCACCATGAATCTAGCAGCAGGAGTAGAAGAAGGAACTGGCAGAAGTTCCAGGGGTGGCAGGAAGGGAGGGCTTGGGTTCTGCAGGAAGGGGGGATGGCAGCCTTAACACTGGGATGTTCAGAGGGCCAGAGCCGGTAACTCAAGGAGGCTGGGCTTTCACAGTTTGCCCAGGGCATGTTCTGTGCACATGCTAAGAGGCCCTGGAATGAGCACTGGTCTAGGAGTCAGGAATAGGATTCTGGAGCTACTCTGCCTCCAGTTCAGTGGGTCATTTCTGTAGTCTGGGCTTCAGTGTTCCGAGATACAGATGGAAAGGGTGGACTAGGCTGGTGGTGCTCAAACGTCACTCTGAGCAGAATTATCTGGGGAGCTTTCAAAATTATGCAGATGCTAGGTGCCAGGCCCCACCCCACCTCCAAACATTCTGCTTCAGTTGGTCTGAGGTGAGGCCCAGCATTTGTATTTTCTAAGCTCCCTAGATGACTCTACTATGAAGCCAGAAGCACTGGATTTGGTTGTTTTAGAGCAGTGGTCCTCCCCCGGGGGTGATTTGCACCCCAGTGAACATTTGGCAACGTCTAGAGACATTTTTGGCTGTCACAACTGGAGGAGAAAAGGTCAGTGCTATTGGCATCTAGAAGGTAGAGACCCGGGATGCTGCTAAACGTCGTGCAATGCAGAGGCCAAGCCCCCACACCCCCTCACCACTACAGAAAATTATCTGGCCCAAAATGTCAATAGTACCAAGACTGAGAAACCCTATTTTAGATGTTCTTTCCAAGATTCCTGTGTGCCCCCAAAACCCCCTCTTTTCGGCAGCCCAATTAATTTTTTTTCAAAACCTGGATCTTGTATTACAAATTGTATTACAATTGCCTAAAACCCTTTGCTACCCATCCCTTTTAGAATAAAAACCAAACCCTTAGTCTAGCATAATCAGACTCTTTTACTGCTCCACTCTTGACTTTCATACCCCTTCCCCTCCCCACCACCATCTCTCCCACCCCTCCAAGGTACTCCTTGTGCTCTAGTCAGTTTCAGATGAAAATGAACCATCCTTCCTCCTGCCCCAGGGCCTTGACACATGCCTGTTTCTTCTATCTGATTGACCTTCCTTTGGCCCAAGTAAATTCTAAATCATTCTTTAGTACCCAGCTCAAGCATCACTTCCTCAACCATTCTTGGCGCCCCTCCCCCCATCAAGGCAAGGTATCTGTCTTCTCTCTTCTGTCTTCATGGAATCTTCATTTCCTTCAAAGTAGTTATTTCAATTTGTGAGTTTTTTTTAAACTATTTAACAAACAGTAAAATTGACCTTTATTTGGTGTACAGTTCTATGAATTTAAACATGTGAATAGATTTATGTAACCACCACTTCAATCAGCAAACAGAACACTTCTATCACCACTCCCCGCCAAAAAAAAAAAAACAACTCCCTTACACTCTCCCTTTGTGGTCAGACCCTCCCATCCCTTACTCTGGCAAACCACTGATCTGTTCCCTATACTGTCATTTTGTCTTTTCCAGAATGCTGTATAACTGAACTCATACAGTCTACATGATTTCACAGAGCATAATGCCTTTGAGATTTATCCATGCAGTTGCATGTATCAATAGTTCATTCCTTTTAATTGAGGAACAGTATTTCACTGTATGGGTATACCACCATTTGTTTATTCACCTGTTAAGGGTCACTGGATTAGTTCCTGTTTTTGGCCATTGTGAATAGAGCTGCAGTAAACACTTGTGTATAGATTTTTGTGTGAACGTAAGTTCTTATTAAATAAGTAGGAATGGGATTGCTCGGTCATATGCTAAGTGCATGTTAAGGTTTATTTTTTTTAAAACTGCCAAACCTTATTTGAGAGTGGATATACCATTTTGCATCTCCCACAACTATATATGAGAGTCTCCAGTTGCTCTGAATCCTTAGCAGCACTTCTAATTGTCAGTAATTTTTCTTTTATCCACTCTAACAGGTGTGTAGTGGTATCTCATTGTGGTTTTCATTTGCATTTGTCTAACAGGTAATGATATTGAACAACTCTTTTCATGTGCTTATTTGCCACCTGTATGTCCTCTTTGGTTAAATGTCTGTTCAAGTCTTTTGCCCACTTTTTAATTGGGTTGTTTGTTTTCTTAAGTGTTGAGTTTTGAGAGTTCTTTATATATTCTGGATACAGGCTCTTGTTAATGGTTTGCAAATATTTTCTCCAGTCTTATCCTTATCTTCTCGTTCTCTGAACAAAGTATCTTTCACAGAGCAAAAGTTTTTAAATTTTGATGAGGTCTAACTTATCAGTTTTATCTTTTATGCATCATGCTTTTGGTGACACATCTAAGGACTCCTTGCCTAACCTTAGGTCATTAAGATTTTCTATAGTTTTATGTTAGATTAATTTGGAGTTAGTTTTTATATAACACGGTTTAGGTTGAAGTTAAATTTTTTTTGCCTATGGAAGTCTAATCCCAACACTGTTTATTGAAAAGAGTACCATTTTTCTATTGAATTGCTTTTGTACCTATCCAAAATTCAGTTGGCCATATTTGTGTGAGTCTCTTTATTCTCTTCTGTTGATCTGTGTGTCCATTCCTTCGCCAATACCACACTGTCTTGATTATTATAATTTTACAGTAAGTCTTAAAATCAGGTGGTGTAATTCCTCCAACTTTATTCTTAATGTTCAAAATTGTTTTAGCTATTCTAGTTCTTTTGCCTTTTCATATAAATTTCAGGTTCAGCTTGTCTATAACCACAAAAAAATCCTACTGGGGTTTTTATTGGAATTGAATTAAGTCCATAGATCAATTCAGGAAGAAGTACATATTTACTTCTTTACTATTGTGTCTTTTAATCCGTGAACATGATATGTCTATTTATTTAGGTCTTCTCTGATTTCTTTAATAAGTGCTTTGTAGTTTTTAGCACACAGATCTTATATACATTTTGTTAGATTTATACCTAATATTTCCCTTTTTTTTTGGAACTAGAGTTGGGCCTTGAACAATGCGGGGGCCAGGGGCACCAACCTTCCTCACAGTCAAAAATCCACGTATAACTTATAGTTGGCCCTCTGGAATATGAGCAGTTCCTCATATCCATGTTTCTACATCTGCAGAGTCAACCAACCTCGGATCACGTGGTACTGTAGTATTTACTACTGCAAAAAAATAAGTGGACCTGTGCAGTTCAAACCAGTGTTGTTCACGGGCCAACTGTATTTTAATTTTTTATTTCAGTTTTCAGTTTCTCATCATTAGTTTATAAAAATACAGTTGATTTTTGTGTATTGACCTTGTATCCTGTGATCTTACAAAAGTCACTTTAGTTTTAAGAAGGTTTTTTGGTAGATTCCTTGAGCTTTGTTTTGTTTTTTTATTTTTTTACTATAGAAAATCATGTTGTCTGTGAATAGGAATGGTTTGACTTCTTCCTTTCCAACCATATGCATTATATTTCTTTTCTTGCCATATTGCCCTCTCTAGGACTTCCCCTATGATGTTAAATAGGTGTGGTGAGATTGGACACGCTCACCTTGACCCCAATCTTAAGGGAAAGCATTCGATCTTTCACTATTAAGTATGATATTAGTTGCCAGTTTTTTGTAGTCATTTTACTTTTCGACATCTCTCTTCCCCCCCAGCATGTCTGCTCCAGGAGCAGGCTCTTTCTGCTCTCAACTCGACCGGCACAGTGCCTAGCACACAGTAGGCCCTAAATAAGTAATTCTCTGCTTTGGCAACTTAGCCAGCAATAACCACCGTCCTGTGACAGACAACAGAGGGGACTAGCTGAACACACACAGACATCGCAAAGAATAATGTTACAATAAATATCCAAACGGGTCCAACCGGGCAGTGGCCCCATAGAGTTGACTATTTTAAGCTGTACAGCATGTGTAGATCGGCTTTCTAGCAAGCCATACTGTGTCAAAGCATTTATCTATGAGGAATAGATGACTGCCGTAAAATAATTATTTTAGATCAAGAGCATTCCATTCTCAAAGGGAATTTAAACAAAAAGCTCTCAGCTCTGAAAAACAGGGGCTTTCAGGGTAAAGAGTCCCACTGTTCTGAAATCTTAGGCCCTCAGACGGGTGGGGTTGTTTCGCTAAATTTATTTCAGCCGCTTATAGAAACAGAAGGGGGAAGCGGGGGGCGGCTGCTTGCACACCAGCCCTGGCTCTGGAGTATTAATATCTGCCGGGTCAGACTTTTATTTGGGTTTTCTTTTACCTTTGGGGGGTGGGGAGGCAGGCAGCAACAGGAATATCTCCCAGCAGCACGTCTCTGAGCTGTGGTTTCCTACCTTCCTCTCTATACATTCCCTGGCAGGCCAGACCCAGCCTACCCCTCCCCTGCCTCACCTTGGGATGGCCCTCTACCCGCTGAGCACCAAGCACTGGGCCAGGCCTTTTACTTTTTTTTTTTTTTTTTCAGGCCTTTTATTTTTTGACAGCAGCCTTCCTCCCAGGCCCAGAAAGAGTCTGAGCTCAGAGAGAGAGACAGATTGAATCTACGTGTCTACTTTCTCGCACAAGTATGAGTGTAGGAAGAGACTGGGGCCTCTGTCCCGGGCCCCCATCAGGACCCGCCCACCCATTTGCACCCCCAGTGGCTCCACTACCTGGTGAAATCCAGGCCTTTTTATCCCTGTCTTCCTTCCCCTCAGGCTTCCCAAGCACCAAACACACAAGCCTCATAGTACCTGATACCTGAACTCTCTTCTGTCACAACACCCCCACACAGAAAAAGGAGTTAAATGACACCTGTCCCTGCACTGCATTTAGAATTATCTATGGAGCACAGGTTAATTACCTCCCACAGACATGGGAGAAACTGAGGCACGGGAGAGGAGGCAGCAGCAGGTGACCTGCACCCACTGCAGGTTAGGTGAGACTAGTGTCTACCAGCTGGCCCCTGAAGGTACCCGAAAGCACCAGAGAAGGCAGGGCCCTGTGTCTGGGAGCTCACTGCTACTCGGCCACAGCTGTCTTGAGGGCAGGAACAGGAAACACACACAAGGAAGCTAAAAAATCTGCTGGGCTTAAGACTTGAATAATTACATGAGAATATGGGGAAGCACCTCACACAGTGCCAGGCCGGTGGGAACCCAACAAATGGCAGCTTGATTCTTTGGCAAACTCCCACTTCCCGGGTCGCCAAGGAAGGTGGGGAAAGAGGCATCTATCCTCTCCACTCCCCAGCCCCCGGGTAGGTTGGTGGGAGGGAGGATGGCCCGGGGCAGGAGCTGGGGAGAAGAAGCCCAATATGAAGATTCTCCAGCTCTAAACCGGGGGATCTGCTTCAGGGAGGATCGAGGGTATAGCACATACTTGTAAACTGTAAAGTGCCCGCGGGTACACTAAGTTCCTATTTTGTCCTAGCACCAGCCAGCTGGCTTTGAAAGTATCCTCCAGCCCTATGCAGCAAAACCCAGCCCAGAGAGGCGCAGACCCCACCCTGAGGAGCTGTCCCTTTCAGAAGCAGGACCCACCGTCCCAGCCGGATCAGGGTCGCCGCACAGGCAGCCAGCAGAGGAGAGCATGGGTCTTTGCCATCACCCCGTGACCTCTTTAGAGTTGAGTTTCTCCCGCCAACTGCACCCTCCACCCCAGAGGGGGACCGCGGGCCCCCAAACCAGGGCCTGCCCTTGTCTGACCAAAGGCAACCAGATCTGCTGCAGCTGTTGAGTAAGAGAACAAGCTCTCCCAGAGACCAGGGAAGCAGCTGGAGAAAGATTCCTGCCAGCCCGGGGGTGTAAATATTTATACAGCGTGGTGCGTGCGAAGGGGGAAGGCAGAGAGAGGTGGCAGGAACGAGGCGGCACTGAGACCGCAGACTGAAGGAGCGCGTGCTTTGGGCTCCGCTGGGAAGGGCAAGAGGCTGCCGGATCCTAATCCTACATCAGAGAGGCCGGGTCCTCGCCCCCAGCTCTCCTCTAGAATTGAAGGGAGCACTTAGAAGAAAATCCATCATCTGTCCCTAATCATCCCTCCTGTCTAGGTTGGCCCTCTATGTGGGGAAGGAGGGAGGCGCTGCCTGGAACCAGAGATAAACCAATTCTACGGGGCCCAGGAATCAGGGCCTGGGGGCTCCTGGGGCTCTGGTTCTAGGGTCTTGAGGGGTGCTAGACCCAAGAGTTGGACTCTAGGACTAGAGGCTTAGAAAACACAAGGAAATATAAGCAAAATATAAAATAAGCAAAGCTTTGATATAATCAACAGTCCTTTGTAAAGTGGCCCCGAAGGCTGTGCGTGGATGAAGGAGGAGGAAGTGGACGGGACTCAGCAAGGTGGCAGGGTGTGGAGAAGGCGAGGGGAACTTGATGGTGCTTCCAGAGAAGCACGTGGCCACCATCACCACAGGGCCTGGGCAAAGGCAGCGCAGCCCAATGGGCGTCCACCTGGCGCTCTTGGGCCCCTCCACCCCAGGGTGCAACTCAGCTGCAGGTGTGCCCCTGGCGGAGCAGTGACACATCCGCCCCTCAGCTGGGCCCGCTAAGGACTCAGCCAGCACCCAATGGCATTGACGGCCCCGGGTGGGAAGCCAGCCTGGGCCGCGGAGGACAGCCAGATGGACTGCAGTTGATTTGCCTCAGACAGCTGGGCAGCAGGGCCAGGCTGCTCCCACCGCCTCCCACGCCACGCCAGACAAGGAGGGGTGTGGCTGCAACTTCTAGGATTTCTCCGCCACCGCACCCGTCAGGAAGTACCACCTGCTTCTACCGGCACCAGACCTGACCCTCAGGGCCTCCCGCAGATGGGGTCTGTGCCGCCCCCAGTGGCCAGGAGCCTTTGAGACACCTCGCAGCTACCGGCCTCTTCTTGCATTCTTCCTGGGCCCTCAAAACGCCCACTGGCCAGGGGTGGGGGCTGTTGGGAAGGAAGGACCTTCCACCGGAAAACTGCCTCAGTCTCCCCAGCAGACAGCTCCAGATGCCCAGGCTGGCTTCGGCCAGAGACCGAGGATCAAAAAGGATCCCCAGACTTCCCCCAGAGGCAGCCCCCATGCTGCAAGGCCTCCCACCTACAGCACAGAGCTTGGCAAGTGATACATTCCCCATGGGGCACCTCCCCTGAGCCTCAGCCTTTCTGGGTGGAACCTGATGAGTCCTCCACCTGTCCACCGAGAAGGGCTGATTCCATCGCCTCCCTGAGCAATGGGGCCCAGGCCCACACACCGTGGAGGAAACACCATCTGCCCCCAACCTTCAGCCCAGGCCTGGCAGACAACGTCAAGCCGCACAGAGGGAGAACAGCACTGTCCCAGCCCACTCTCCAGAAGGAAGCCCCTCTTCCAAGGACCCCGGGGCTGGGGGAGAATCTTCAGATGCCCGGGTCCTCTTCTGCCACCGTGGCTCTGCCTGCCGGCTGTGGCCTGCTTCTTGCCAGCACTGCTTAAACAGATGAACAAGAATTAAAAGCCTGTGTGGCCCAAGGAAAGCTTTAGTGGACAGAACTGAAGCCGAAGGAAAAGGAACAACAACAACAACAAACTATAAGAAATGGGAGAGGAGGGAAATTTCAGGAAACAGACAAAATAAACCATCCGGGAATCCAGATGTAGAACAAGGAAAGCCAAAAGAAAAGAAAAATTATGCTAAGAAGGCAGAGTGGGGTGGGAAGGAGAATTGAGAATGAAAAAGAAGAGTGGGGAAGATATGAATACTCTGAAAAAAAAGAAGAACGTGAAAGCAAACAACACCAGAAAAAAAAATAAAAAATAGAGACCCAGGAGAGAAAAGAGGCAGCCATGAATTTAAAGCAACTGCTCTGACCCTCAACCAGCCACAGTCAGGACTGTTGTGAGTCTTACTGCTTTTTGTGGATTTCAGACTCTTCCAAACACTGAGCAAGGACAGTCCCAGAAAAGCAAGCTTTCCTTCTTGCCCTTGTTTTTCCTACAATTCTCCCAACTCACCCCCACCATTGGTCTTTTGCAGAGTGAGGGCTGATCTTCCTGGGGCAAGGCCCCAAACCAGTCTAGTTTGCTGCAGAACCTGGTGGCTTCCATCACGCTGCCTCTGGAGGGCTCCCTGGAGAATCTGAGCAGACGCGTTAGGTGTGATGGAGCTGGGTCATCAGCTTTGCATCTTCCAGGCAGCTCTCTGAGGACCAGGGCTAACCCAATCCACAGACACACGGTTCCTGGAACAGCAGGGGTTCATGGAAGACTGGTATACCCAACTCTAGGCAAAACTAGAGGAGTCCCAGCAAATGCAACTTTTGGAAACAATGTTGACGATTTAAATTCACCTCCAGACATTCTGAAGGGGACCTAATGATAGCCACAGTCTTCTCATTGCCATGGTGGGCAAACAACTTCTGGAAGTTTGCCTTTACTGCTTAGTGTCCATAAACCCCCATGAACACTTACAGAAGACACTGGTTCCTCTCCTTTTGTCTGTCTGGCCTCTTGATTCTGCCTTCTGTTGCTTCTCTTTCTTCTTTGAGTCCGCCAATGCCTCTCTCCTCTGTGTCTGCTTTGGTTTTTCCATTTCCCACCTCCACCTACTCTTCCATTTCTCTAGGGCAGCAGGAGTTGGGAGAAAGCTGAAACAAACCAAGGCAAAATCAAGACGTAAAGGAAGGGGCTTCCCTGGTGGCGCAGTGGTTGAGAGTCCGCCTGCCGATGCAGGGGACACGGGTTCATGCCCCGGTCTGGGAAGATCCCACATGCCGCGGAGCGGCTGGGCCCGTGAGCCATGGCCGCTGAGCCTGCGCGTCCGGGGCCTGTGCTCCGCAATGGGAGAGGCCACAACGGCGAGAGGCCCGCGTACCGCAAAAAAATAATAAAAAATAAAATGCGAGTGAATTGATATAGTTTAGCCCCCAGGCTGTCCGCGGTGGGTGAGGGAGGCTCCTCGTAGACAGGGGTCGAGCCTCACCAGGCCACCTGAGACGGCTCCTCCAAAGTTCGGCCAAGGGAAGCCACACGGGCTGAACTCTGACTGACTGAGGTAGAGAAAACTGTGCCCACACCAGCCCTTCTCCCTCCGAGAATTCTCAGGTACTTGCCCCTGATTCTGTACGTTCCGAAAGTCACATTTTTCCAAGTATCAACAACTGAGAGATGTGACAAAATGTACAGAAGGGATAATATCTAGGTTGTGGCCTTAGATACGCAACCCAGTTTCTTCCCATCCCTCCTAACCTTCAAACCTGTCACCGTCATGTAACCTATGACTCAAGCTATTATTCAACCATAAAAAAAGACAAAGCAAGAAATTAGAGGCTGTGTGACCTAAAATGTATTCCATTCAACTGAGCTAATCTCCTAATAAGGGCGTGTATAATAATAAGTGATGCTCTATCTGTTCTGGAAGATGGGAATATTGCAGGGAAAAGTGCATGGTGACTGCAGATCCTAACTTGTCGAGATTTGTCCTCAAGAGGGTAAGTGCCTGGTCCTAGGCCAAGTTGCCTGGCATTTTGCTAAACGAATCTTAAAGTTTGACAACCAATGTGCTGCAGTGGAGAGCACCCGATGTTCAGAGTGACCCCCTTCAAATCCTAGCACTGCCCCTTCCTAGGCCAGCAAGGCACGTACCTGCCCTCTGCTAGTCTTGTGTGTTGTGAAATGGCAGTGACAGCAATACCCACCTCCTGGGGCTGCCGTGAGGACAGATGAGCAAAGCGCTTGGCACGAGTGAGCAGCCCACTCCCTGAACCACCCTGTCAACTGCTGCTGTACGTTAAGCAGCAAATTGGCAATACCAAGACGGCTGGAGGCCCCACAAAGTGGGGCTCCACGGAGTCACTGGAAAAGAGTCAAGTATCCCAAGCAAGAGAGAGAAGAGGGTCCCCTAGGAGGCCCAGGCAGCTGGCGGGTGGACCACTGCACGGAGAGCCAAGGACAGCCACTCAGACCGTGGGTGGGAGGACACAGGGGGCTGCTCTCCAGTCCTTCCGCATTAGCGCAACGTGCTGCATCCCCACCCTCCCTGTGTTCATCCTTACGTGAGACTCCGCTCACACTGACGTGGCCCCCACTATGTGCACGGCCCCGGCCAAGCGGAGGGCTGTAGCGGGGTGAGCTTAAAAACGATCGCTGGCCTCAGAGAATCGGTAACTGGCCATTCTTGCCCAGATTCAGAAATCGGTCCCTTTAGGAGCTATTGTAAGGATACGACCAAATACTGAGAAATTCTTATTTCAGGGCCAATTTTTTTTTCTTTAAGTAGAAAGGCAAAGAGTTCAAAAAATGTTCTGGAAATGTGAACAGCAAATGAATCTTAGTAATATTTAGGTGGTATTATTAATTTTTAGGTGAAATAAGAACAATGTGGGTAAGTGTAATGAGTTTTTGGGTTTTTTTTTTTACTGAAATACTGATAGATGAAGTGATATGACCTGATACACTGGACTTACTTTAAAATTATATGGGACGTGGGGAGGCAGATGGTGATGTAAATGGACAAACTTGGCCAGAGTTGGTGATGTTGGTGACGGGTATGTCACCTTCTGTATATGTTTGAAATTTTGCATAATGTTTTAAGTTCATAAAAGCTGAAAAAACAATGTTAACTCAGGGATTCTCCTCTTATTGGTTCTTGCAACACGATATTTACTTCCCAAGGACATGTGCTCTTGGACAAGAGGTAAGGCTGTGGGGAGACCTGCCAGGAGCTGGGAAGGGCTGGAGAACAGACAGGGAGACCACCACTCCGGGATCGGGAAAGTGCCCCAAAGCCTCCTCCTTGCACACGCTGAGGACCAAGAATGCCATCCTGCCCCTCAGGGCCTCCCAGGCCGAGAAAAAACATTCAGAGGGACTGCTGTCCATTTGCACTGCTTTTGAACTCAGTGAAAATTATTTAATTGGTTTCAATGTATTTTAAACCACAATGAACTTTTTTTTTTTCTAGCAGACAGCCACTATAACAGAGTGGGCAGGTATTCTAACCTCACTTTCTTCATCTGGTAAAGTGGGGAGAATCACATGTACCCCATTTCCCAGAGCGTGGGGTAAATGAGATTAATGGTCCTAAAGTGCCCCAGCACTGTAAGCACTGATAAAGGCTGGGTCTGACTTGAGGCGTGTTTGGCAAATGTCTGACCGCGGTGGAGCCACCCCAGCTTGGGCGCTGTTTGATATGCAGATGCTTCACCTAAATATCTAAATTCAATAGGAGTCAAAGCACGCGTTCTCTGAGACCTCTCTGGGCCAGGCAACCTGCTGAGTGTCGGCCCCTTTGGGTATCACAAAGAAGCCACTGCTGTGCCCTTCCCTCCCCAGAGGCGCCACCCCTGCTCTGAGAAGAACAGGAATGAAGCCCCCAGAGTTTTCTCTCTAGATGAAGAATGAGTCTGAAAAGGAGGAATAGGCTCTGCCCAGTCTGGGCTGTGGCTTTGAATGGAGAAATGCATCCTAAGAAAGCAGATCTTCCGCAGATCAGCTCACTCCCAAAGATGGGGGCCAGGGGTCTGGGGCGCACAGACAGACAGACAGCAGGCCTGCTCAGCAGCACCCCCGACAGGGAGCTTCTGGAGCTCTAAGCAGCTGAGCGGGCAGGACAGCCTCCAGACACCAGGGGGCAGCACAACACACCCTCCAGGGATCCGAGGGACCCACCAAAGACGACCTGGCAACAGATGGCTTCCAAGACAAACCTCAGTAGCCAGGGCATGCAGGGGGAGGCATCCCAGAGAGGCAGATGGCCCACGCCGCCAGTTCAGAAGTCTCTGCCACTTGCCCCAGGCAACTGGTGAGTGGCTTCCTGCAAGACCAGCTTCAGCCAGAAGAGGGTGTTTGTGACCAGGTGAGGGACCCACAGGCTACAGGGCTGGCAGGGCTGAAGGAGGCCGTAAAAGCAGAAAGTAGACCGGTGGCCGAGAGAACGGCCACGCCAAGTCTTTGGATCCTTGCTCTAGAACCTCCTGCCAAGCGAATGAAAGGTCTGTCCCATCCTAAGTTGCTCCACATTCTCTCATCCCACTGTCCACTGGACCCCACCACATGTTCTCTGTGCCTTCACCCCGGAAAGAAACAGAAAGGAGGAGAGCCCAAGACAAAGTTCGAAAGTTCTCGATAGGTCCTTAGGCTTTGGGATCTTTGAAATGCATTCACAGGATTATTCTAAGCTCTCGGAAAGCCCCCTGGCTCCACAGAAGAGAGCAGTCTCTGTTGCAAGACCTTTGGAGCTACAATGCCTGGGTTCAAATCCCAGCTCTGCAATAATGGGCAAGGTACTTAACCCTCTGTGCCTCAGTTTCCTGCTCTGTAAAAAGAGGATAACAGGGCTTCCCTGGTGGCGCAGTGGTTAAGAATCTGCCTGCCAATGCAGGGGACACAAGTTCAAGCCCTGGTCCAGGAAGATCCCACATGCCACGGAGCAACTAAGCCCGTGCGCCACAACTACTGAGCCTGCGCTCTAGAGCCCACGAGCCACAACTACTGAGCCTGAGCGCCTAGAGCCCATGCTCCGCAACAAGAGAAGCCACCCCAATGAGAAGCCCACGCACTGCAGTGAAGAGTAGCCCCCGCTCGCCACAAGAGAAAGCGTGCGCGCAGTTACTAAGACCCCACGCAGCCAGGAATAAATTTTTTTAAAAAGAGGATAACAATGACTCTCTAGGATCACTGCTTACAACAATAACAATGGCTGGTTACAATATGGGGGCATTTGAAGAGAGCATGAAGTTCTCAGAAAGCAGCTCGGAGACATACATAGCACTGCTCTCAGCACAGGCCCAAAGCCCCAAAGGTCTGTGCTTCTTTCCCTCAGAACTCAGTTCAAGGACACCACCAGGCTGTGGAGGCTGCCTGGAGCACAGGCCCTGCGTCTGGAGTGGGAGTGGGTTTAGCTAGTGTTTCCCTGGAGCAGTGGAGAGGTAAGCAGGTACCCAGTGCAGCCCTCCTGTGCCCACTTTGGGTTTTGTGCAGGACAAGCAGAAGACAGCACTCAAATCTAAGCTGGGCTCCTTAAACTCATCAGCCAGAGGCCGAGAGGCAGGCTGGCCGCCCTGTGCGGAATGGGGAGAGCCAGCCTTGCAGAGGCGAGGCCTGCACCAGAGGGTATGAGGAGCCTGGCGGCCTCAGAGCAGGGCTGGGCTTCCCCGGGATGGAGAGGGATGGGGAGGAAAGAGTTAAGTCGACTCTGGGCTCCGCAGCTATAAACAGTGAGCCAAGTGAGGGAGGGAGCTGACACAGGATGTGGCCAGGGCTGAGCTGTCTGATTATTAACTTCACTTTTATTTGGAGGGGGATTCGATTCTCTGTTTTACTTCCCATCAAGGAAGTGAAAGCCCAGGTCTCGGAGGGGCCTGGTTTCAAATTGTTTTGTCACAGCTCATTTATTTTTCCTCTTAAATAAATAAACAAAACCACCTCTTTGTTTTCCCCTTAATGAGCGTTCAGCAAATCATCTGTGGGTGAGGCATGAAAGGGGTTTTCTGCAGTCCTTCATGAGGCACTTTTGGCTTTTTCTTTTAAAAGGAAAAAGAAAGGATTCTTCCTTTAGCTTCCACCTTCTCCGAGACTCTCAAGGCGCTTTCTTTTCTGCTTCATCCTGAGATCTCAGCCTGAAATCATGACCTCAAGCCCAGCCAGAGACATAGACCTTCCTTTGCTGGTCCTTGGGGCCTGCCCTGCTGCCTGCCAACCCATGTCACAGGCTCCGACCCCAAGGCCACACAGAGGAAGCAATGAGAACACTTGGGGCTCAGTGGTTAGTCCTCTTGGTCAAGCTAAGGACCCATGTTTTTTGTTCCCATGGCACCCTGACGTTTCCAGCAAAAATAACAAAGCAATTAAACACACAAAAGGACTCCATTACAGGGCTTAAGAAAACACCATTACATGTTCCTTTGCTCAAGGTTCAAAGTGTTTGGGAAATCTGTTTACAACACCAAAACCCATTCAATAATTTCATGACGCTCCTGCGGCAACCCTTTCCTGAATGACCTACATGTGCGAGGCACCAAGGGGGACGCCATAGACCACCGTCACACAGTCCCTACCTTCACGGTGCCCACGATTCAGTGGCGGGGGATGCAGAGAGGAAAACAGGACATCCTACAGCAGAGACCAAGGGAGCTTCCGGTGGGCAGGGAGGGAAATGACGGGCTCTGCTGGAAACGAAGGGTGTAGAACTGGAGGAAGGCTTCCCGGTGAAGCTGATATTCAAGCTGCACCTCGAAGGGCTGATGATATTAAGAAGAAAGTGTATTCTAGAAGCTGAAAAGTACCCAAATGACAGAGAGGCAGTATCAATGTGTGAGCCACATCAGATATGAGACCACAGGAATGGTGGGGCCTGGAGGGCTTATGGTTCCTCAGATGGCATTCAGAACGGCAGCTAAAGTCCTCACGGTGGAGAGGGGCTGAAAGGAGGCGGCCACTTGGAGTCAGCTCCAGGCTGCCAGTCCTCGGCCTGGCTGTGAAGAAGCTGCCCTCTATGCTGTAAGCAACAAGATACGACACTTGGATCCACGCTCGTCTGGGCTCCAGACGCTCTGCTAGCCCCAAACACCTGATGGCCACCAGGAGCGCCGTTTGCTGCCTGTTTGCGGCCTCTGGCTTTCTCTTTTGGAATACGGGGCAAGAAGAAAACAGGGAGTGACTGGAACAAGTCCAATTCACTTACAAAGGCGCTCGGGCTCCTAATGCTAACGGGATGGGGTTTCCAAACGCCCCCGAGGGAGTTGCCAGGATCCAGGATTTTCTTCAAGTTCTTGGAAATTCTTCGCCGTCCCCGTGGCATCGCAGCTTCCAACCGCAAGCCTGCCCAGGCCTGGCTGGGCCGGGGCCCCGGCCACGAGAGGGTTAAGGCGCCGCCAAGATGGCCGCCTTGTTTTGCACTTCAGAGGGGGTCACGCGGGAGGCTGCCCTTTGCCTCTGGGGAGGCGGTCAAAGCCCTGCCCCTGGCGCTCTGCCCTCGGCGGCTTGACGGCATCTCCTCCCCTGCGCGTCCTGCACTCCGGGACCTCCGAACCTTCCAGGCCCCAGGCGAGCCAAACTCCCAGCCTTCCAGGCAGCAGACCGGGCCTTGGAGGAGCGAGGCAGGGAGGCCCCCTCGGAGATACCGGGCCGCGGATGCGCGCCGGCGGGGTTCCTTCGGCCTCTAAGAACGTCTGGGGCCCGTGGGCCGAGGCCGCAGCCTGGGCCGCGATCCCTTTCTATTTTCTTGTCTCCTGGCTGAAGCCGCCCCAGCTGTCTTCCGGGTAGGCCTCCGCCTGCGGCCGGGCAGGGACGCGATGGACGTGGTCGCACTGCCCTCCAGTGGCCAGTCCGCCGAACAGCACGGGGGGCCGGGGTCGGGGTCCCGGTGATGGCGCAATGTCCGCACCCTCGGCCGTCCCTCCTTAGAGAAGGGCTTCCTTCCCCTTGCTGCTTTTGAAGATGTGGCCTTGCTCACCCCCAGCGCCTTTTATAGGCGGCTCAGGTGGCCCTTTGCCACAGTGGACACTGACCCAACAGCAGGGGATTTGCCTCTGCCGGTGGTTCTCAAGCTTTTGTGTGCACCTGAATCCTGGTGCCCAGTTGGTTCAGACCCAGATTGCCGGGTCCCACACCCAAAGTCAGAGAATTTGCATTTCCTCTCTAACAAGTTCCCAGGTGCTGCTGCTGGGACTACGTTTATAGAACCACCGGCTCAGTGGCTCATCCTGTCCTGGGGATTCTGTCATCCACCCATTGGGCACTGAGGACCAGAAGTGACCGCCACCAAGTTCCCACCCTCATGGGGCCCACTCTAACAGAGAAGAGAGATTTGTTTAAACAGATAATCTCATAAATAAATATAAGATTCCATTTGAAAAAGTTTTCAAATTCCCATGAAGGAAAAGAATAAGGTGCTCAAAGAACATATATATATACATACATGGAAAACTATTTCAGATTTGGGATGAAGTGGCTCGTGTTCCCTCTCTGAGGAAACCCTTCAGTTGAGGTGGGAAGGAGGAGGGAAGAGGGGAGGCTGGGAGAGGGACTGAGGCTGCAGGTATTGCAGGTGAGAGCTGTAGACGGTGGATGGAGATGCAGAGACTGGAGGGACAGAGCTGGATTGGGAGAGTGGGTAGGCAGAGGGTCAGAGTCCCCAAGTCTATGTATCTGGTACCCAAAGACCTGCCTCTTCAGAAGGGGTAACATTCAGAGGAACCTGGATACTGAGCCCTTAGCCACCCTCCACAGTGTCCGAGAATGGGGTCCCACCTGCGGGAACCTCAGTCAAGTGCCCATGACCCATGAACTTGTTGCTTCCTGAACCAGATCTGCCCAGGCTCCTTCCCAAGGCCTGAGGGAGTGCCGCATTTGATGGACCCAGGTGAGCAATGGTGAGAAGACCTGGCGTACCGTCTGCCCACCCGTTCACTGGATGTTTCATCTCCCTACTGCAGGTCCAGGATACAGCCGTTTCTCCAGCGAGCATTTTTAAGTACCTACTGTGCGTCTGCTCTGGAGTCACTACAGTGACGTGTGAGGTGTGCTACAAAGGGTGAGGCCTGCCCCCAGACTGTCCTGCAGGGCAGGTAGGTGCAGGACACCATCCCTGACCCCAGTCTCAGTTCCCAGCCAGCTGCCTGAACCTGCATCCCACACAAATATCCCTGGGGCAGCTCCTGGCAGGGAAGTGGGGAGGGAGCAAGATGACGAATGGAAGCCAGGAACTCTATTGTGAGGATGCTTGTTACTTGGTATCGATGCCAGTTTGATGGCAGGGGCGTGAGGTGACCACCAGCCACCCCACTGCCTCTGTGCCTCATGCTTCGGTGAGGAGGCATCTGCCCATTAGGGCTGTCGCCTTGCACAGTCACTTCCCTCCCCAGTTTTCTCATCTGAAAAATGGGGGTGGGGATGAGTTGTATTAGATGATCTCCAAGGTGTTTAGGTCCAAGCCTAGCCCACCAGCGCACTGCTGGAGGGACGGGTGAAAAGGCTTCTGCTCAGTGACCCCACACACAACTACACAAAGTCAGGCCTGGAGGCTAATCACCTCCAGGTTGGGGGGAGGGAGAGAAGAGCATCTGGAAAACTATTGCAGCTTCAGAGTCAAACCAGTCCAGTTCCAGTTACTGGCTCTGCTCCTGACTCACTGTGTGTTCTGCAGCAAGTGGCTTAACCTTTCTGAGCCTCAGCTTCCTCGTCTGAGAAGATGAGGATAACATTGTACCTTACCTCATAAGGTTGATCTGAAGGCGAACAGTGAGAGCTACCACTTATCAAGCACTTGTTCCACGTGACGCCCCACGCCAAGGGCTTCTCAGGAATTACGTGAGGTCATGCGTGAAGCACTGGCCCGCTGCCGCCAAGGAGTGAGGTTGGATAATGGGAGCCTTGGTGTTGTCATTTCACAATCGCCCCCAGTACTTGGCACAGGTGGGTATATTCAGTAGACAGGAGGGGACTAGCAAGCCCTCGGCATATAGTAAGCACTCAATAAAAGATAGCTTTTATTATTAAGACAGAAGGGACCCTTGTGAAGAGTTCTTGCAGCAAAGGGAAATGTAGGGGACGTGCCATGAGGCTGGTACACCCACTGCTCCCCAGAGGGCCAGCCCCGTGCCTAGTTAGCCAGTGCCTGGGCTGGGACGTCAGCTCTTACTCTTCCCAGAGCACAGCTAATTAGCCTCCCCTCAGCCAGGAGCTCCCCAGAGGAAAGGTGTCTAATACAAATGCAAGGCGTGACCCTCATCTTTGTAACCAAGGTTCTCTTGGGTGAGGAAGGCCTGGGGTGGAGAGACAGGCCAGATCAGGGCCTCGCCTTCTTTATGACAGAGGTTCTCAGGAAAGGGAGCTGCGCTGGGGTGCTTGTGAGCCTGAGAAAAAGGCTTCATGGCAGTGGGCGTGGGACCCCCAGCGGGGGGGGGGTCCCTAGGCCCTGGGGGTGGGAGGAGCTGGGTGGCTGAGGGGGCAGAATGCTCCAGGCCCTAGGCTGCATCTCAGACCAGGAGCTCCGGAGCCAGGAGGCAGCCTAGGGCAGGGTGGGTCCGAGCCACGGCGCTGATGCCAGGCTGCCTGATGGAGATCCCAGCTCCACAGTGGCCCTTCCATGTCCCAGAGCCTCAGTTTCCTCATCTGCAAAGTGGGGATGGTGATAGCGCTGACTCACAGCACTTAGTACTGTAGGACCTCATGCATTTGTTCCTTCAACAGACATTTATTAAGCACCTACTCTGTGCCAGGCCCTGGGTGCTGGAAATACCATCATGGACAAACGAGATCAGGCATCTCTCCCCTGTGAACTTGCATTCTGAGTGGAAGATAGACAATAAACACAAGCACCAAGATATTCCTAACACTCTGCCTGGCCGTGGTCTGCACTGTGAAGAAGACAGGGGTCGAGGTACAGGGCTATGGCAGGGGTGACATCTCAGACACAGTGGACACATGCACATTCCAAGGCAGGTAAGAGGCAGGTCTGGGCAGATTAAGAAACAGACCGAGGTTGAAGGCCCAGCCCAAAGCCGCCCAGCAAATCCAAGGCTAGAAGCTGGGTCTGCAGCACAGGACCCTTGACCCACAGCTGTTGGAGCAAGCACAGAAGTGCCCCTTACCTCTGGCTAAAGGAGGCGCCAGCCTAAGCCGCCTGCCCTCATCTCCGCCTTGGCCTGTGCACTGGACCACAGTCTGCACGGGAGGGAGGGAGGGTCGCGGCTGCCAGGGTAACGCAGCTTCCATTCCTGACATCCGCCAGGGCCTCACATCCACCTCACATCTCTCTCACCCCTCCCAACCGCCTAGCAAGGTCAGTAGCAGCCCCATAATTTTCACTGAGGTGAGATTCACATAACAGAAAACGAACCGTTTTAAAGTGAACAATTCAGTGGCATTTAGCACATGCACCGTGTGCACTCCCACCCGTACATAGTTGCAAATCATTTTCACCAGCCCAGAAAGAAACTCAGATCCATGAAGCAGTTGCTCCCCCTCCCCCCTCCCCCCAGCCCCTGGAAACCACCAGTCTACTTTCCATCTCTATAGATTTGCATATTCTGGACGCTCCGTGTATCCAGACCTTTGTGCTTGGCTTCTGTCACATAGCCTGTATTCAAGGTTCACCCACACTATAGCACAGATCAGTATTCTGTTTCTTTTTATGGCTGAATACTGTTCCATTGTATGTAAGCACCTCCATCGTACAGACGAGGAAACAGACAGACTCAGGGCAAACAAGCAACACCCAAAGGTCACAGCCTGTCCGTGGCAGATCCAGGACTGGATCCCAGCCTGAGTCCACACCGTGGAAACCTGGCCACGCGGGCCCGCTCCCCAGAGGGCCCCAGCCCAGCCCTGCGTCCCAGGGTTGGGGAGGGCTGCCCCTGCGGGCGGATGCCGGCTCCCCCCGGTGTGGCCCAGCCTCTTCTCAGCACAGGTTCACAGGTGTGGGCAAGGTGGCCTCCCACTCACCCTGCTCCAGTCTGGGCCGGAGCGTGGCTGAAGAGGCCACCTCCTCAAGTGGAATTCCAGGTCCCGGCCAACCGCAGGTCAGGGCACTCCTGGGCCCCAAACCTTCCTACTCAACTGAGTCATGAGGCTGTGAGGCGCCTCAGCCCTGGGGCAACCTGGTGGGCCGGCCAGGTCAGGAGCGCTGTCCCCAGCCAGATGATGGTCGTGGGCAGAGCTGCCGGCCCACCCAGCAAGTAGACACCTCAATGCACAAACGTTTGTTAAGCCCCCATTCTACACCAGGGACCCCGCCTTTAAGGTGCTCCCTCTCTGAGGAAGTCACCAACCCCAGAACAGAAAGCGGGTGCTGGGACCAAGGAATGGGACACAGGGAGTCCCTGACCTCGGTCAAGAAGGCCGCACGTGCCAGGCCTGCCAGCCTCCCTCCCGCCTCAGGGCAGGTGGGGGGCACAGGGCAGCTCGTGCATGGGCCACTGGGATGCCCACCTGGGCTCTTCAGTGCCCAAGCAGGAAGCAGTATTCACTGTCCACGTACCCTATCCTGACCGCGTGCCCACCTAGCGTCCATTCATTCATCTCATTCAGTCGGTCACACCCATCACCCTACTCGGCAACAAGGATGCAAAGGTTAAAAAAAACACAAATAGGGGCTTCCCTGGTGGCGCAGTGGTTGAGAGTCCGCCTGACGATGCAGGGGACACGGGTTCATGCCCCGGTCCGGGAGGATCCCACGTGCCGCGGAGCGGCTGGGCCCGTGAGCCACGGCCGCTGAGCCAGCGCGTCCGGAGCCTGTGTGTACGGGAGAGGCCACAACGGTGAGAGGCCGCGTACCGCAAAAAACAAACAAACAAAAAACCACAAATAGTCCCTGTCCTTCAGGAGCTTAAAACTGAGCGGGATTATGCAAAATGTGGCCCGGGGCAAGGAGACCAGAGCCAGGGCCCCAACCCAGCGGGCAGCTGCAGCTGGAGCGTGGGTCCCACACGTCCCACAGCTGGGCCCATCTCTAGACTATAACCCCTCCCCTGACCCACACACCCACTCAGTAAATCAGGCTGAAACTGGGCCTGAGGGCTTTGTGCTCCTTAGCCGCTACCCCTACCTGCACCCCCATCCAGGGTGCAGAAGGATTTTCCCCAGCACGAAATGTCCCCACAAAGGTCCCCTGAGGACTGGCAGAGGGAAGGAAAGGACACCCAGAGCCCCAAAAGGGCTCCATCGCATCGCTCCTAGAGGCTGCTGTGGGGGGGCTGGCCTGACCTGAATGGCCAGGCTGTGCCCCCGCCCACAGCAGCACCCCAGCCGCAGGGCACTTCCTCGGTGCCGGGCACACGCTCAGCACATCACATGCATTTCTTAAACCAGTAAGATTTTGACCAGTGACTTGCCCAAGGTGCCAGGGCGAGTGGAGAATTTGCCTTCTGGTCTGACCCACTCCGAAGTCCACAGCCACAGCTCTACACATTTTCCCCCAGACAAGGCTGGCACCCAGCGCTCCCCCAGGTACCGTGCAGCCTCCTGGCTAAACTGTCTGGGGGAGAGGGAAGAGATCCCCCGCTTAACCCAGAGTCCCACCCAACCATGTTCCTGCCCTCTCCCCTCGCCCGCCCCAGCTGACCCTCTAGCTCGACTAGCCTTTCTGAGGTCAGGAAGCACCTTCCGCCCCCAGGGAGCCCCCAGAGCAGCTGGAGGGAACAGTCCCACTGGGCCTGTGGAAGGAACGGAATGGGGTGGGGACTGACAGGTCCTGGCCATGTATAGGCCTCAGGTGGGAGGGGAAATGATCCTTCCAGGGCTCAGATGCTCTAGGCCTGTCCCCACCCTCCACAGCCGTCCTGGAGACCTTGGCTGCAAAAGGGGAGGGAGCAGGCTGGTTCTCCCAGGTGTCTTGGCTAACTGATGCAACCCCAGAGTGCCCTGCGGGCCAGAAGCCAGAGGACCCGGTGTGTGGGAAGGCGGTGATCATCGCCCTCCGTTTCAGGGCTGGGTGTGGGGGCCGCCTGCCCAGGGAGCACGGCCTGGCCAAGAGGTAGGGGTGAGCCCCTACCTGTCCCAGGTGTATCCTGAGGCAGATGGGGCCGCCATGGGGAACAGGCCAAGTGGTGTCCCCACAGCCAGGACATGGCCACTGAGAGGCCCAGTGACTGCAACTCCCTTCCCTGGGCTCTGGTTAAAGCACTTTAATTAATCCTGAAGCCAATCTTTACACCCAGGCTGGGAGGAGGAAAGTGCACAGGGTCCCCATTTTACAGATCAGGAGACTGAGGCTCAGAGATTTGAGAAACGTGCCCATCTCCATGTGGCCTGGAAACAGTACAGTCAGGATTCACGTCCAGTCCCTCTGACCCCAAAGGCTTTGCCCTGGATCACTTAGAGCTCCCCTGCTGGCTGTGCCCAGCACCAGGGCTGGCAACTGAGCTATTCAGACACTCGCTGGATGAGGGGGTGAGCAGACAAGGGAGTGGACAAGTGGACAGAGGTAGGGATGAGTGAGGGGAGAAGTGCATCTACTTCCATGGCTACCGAGCAGTTGAGCAAGTGGACAGGTGGGCAAGGGGACTAGGACACAAACAGTAGGATGGCTAAGGGGCTCAGGAGGCAAAAGTAATTGTGGCTCCGTCACATGGTCTCTGGAAGACAGGAAGGAACCTGGCTTATGAGAAGCTTGGTGGCCCATCTGGGTGCTGGTTGACCATGAAGAATACCCCCCGGGTCTCCCTCCCTGGACAGCAAGTCTCCAGAACAAGGGGCCCCAGGGCCCCTGCCCACCACAGGCACGCACACTCCATGACCAAGTAACTGGCTGGGCTGGTCAGGCATCAACAGGCCATCGAGAGCGTGATTGCTTTAGAGGACCCTGGCCGGGTCTGTGAGCCCACCCCCCACACCTTCCATGAGGTCCCAAGGGAAAGCAACCGGACCAAGTCAAGGGCAATTCTGTGACCCGGAGGGCTCTCAGAGGAGCTCTCCCCCGCCCTCCCGCCAGCCAGCTCTCTGCGCGGGGCTGGCAGGTGGAGGCCCAAGTGTCTCCGGAGAGCAAGCGCAGGTACTGCTCACCTTGGGGACAGAGGAGGCCAGGAGACCCAGGGGCATGCCTGGCCGGGCCAGCCCTCAGCCCTGAGTTGCTATGCCTCCCCCGGCCAGGGGCAGGCGGGATGAGGGGGAAGACTTGAAGTCCAGGGAGGTAATGGCCGTGTGAAGGGGCGGGGCCAGGGTGCACAGAAAACTGCTCCACAACTTGGCTCCCTCCCCTGCGCCCGCAGCCCTGCGTGAGCCCCCTTCCCCAAGGAAGTCTTTAAGGGGACAGAGACCAGCACTGCCCTCCCTGGCCTTTCCACGTCGGGTCCTCCGGCTTGTTAGCCCCCCTCTCCCCACATGGGGACCTTCTGGAAACTACACTGCATTGGAAAATGCCGAAGAGGTCAGTGTGGACGCTGGAGCAGAGTCGGGGGCAGGGAACCGCCCGGCCTCGGCACCGGCCCTGAAGAGGAGGCGAGCGCCCCCTGGTGGACTCTTGTGGCGCAGGCACGTAGAGCCACACTCCCTCGACAGGACTCCTAGGAGGGCAGTCTGTAGCGCAGCCTCCTGGAGGCTCCAAGAGCGTCTTATAACTCACCCACAATTTCCTAAGGAAAAAAAAAAAAAGGGATGTGCCTTACATCAAAAGGTCATTGTGAGGACTGCACAACATGTGCAGCCCTCTCAGCATGACATTCTGCAAATAATAATGATGACACAGTGACCCTGGGGAGGTAGGTGTTTATTATTTCCAGTTTTCATGAAATGGAGGCTTGCCCGAAAGCACTCAAATAGAATCCGGATTTGAACTGAGGTGTGATGCCAGGCTTGCACTGTGGTTTAGGCACTATAATCACTCAGATCTTAACAAGGGAGACTGTTTCCAGCCCAGGGGTAGCTTTTTCTCTCCTGTCTCCTGCTCTCGAGAGACTGCACTACTGGGGAGAAGACAGAGAAATGGATCTTCCTCTTCGCATGGTCAAAGGGTCAGTGTTAAATCTTCGCTTATCTTGTACTTTGCAAAGGACTTTCCCCTGTGTTATCTCATTTGTGCTTCACACCAGGCCTGTGAGGGACATGCAGCATGCAACTCCAAAGTCAGTGGTCCACATAACTTCCAGCCTTGCACCCACATAAGCCCCACCTGGTAGCAAATCCAATACCCAAGATTTCTGTAAAAATCCACTCGCAGAAAATACTTGCAAAACATATCTGACAAGGGACCAGTATCCAGGATATAGAAAGAACGCATATAACTCAGCAGTAAAAAGAAAAATAACCCCATTTAAAGATAGACAAAAGATTTGAACAAACACGTCTCAAAAGAAGACATACGAATGGCCAATAAGCACAGCAAAGAAGATAAAACAACATCATTAGTCATCATCAGTAGTCATCATTAGGAAGTGTAAAATAACACCTTATACACCCACCAGAACGGCGGAAATTGAAAAGCCTGACAAAACCAAATGCTAACTAGAATGTTAACGGGAACACTCAGACATTGTTGGTAAATGTATAAAATGGTACAACCACTCCGGAAAAAAGATCTAGTGGTTTCTTATAAAACCAAACATACACCTCTTCCATGACCTAGCGATTCCACTTCTTAGGTACTTACCCAAGAGAAATGATGATATACATTCACAAAAAGACTTGTACGGGAATGTTTCTAGCAGCCTTATTCATAATAAGCAAAAACCCAGAAACAGGCTAGCGCATATACAGACTGTGGCATACCTACACAACAGAATACTGCTCAGCAATAAACAGGGACAAATTACTGACACACACAACACGGGGGGGTATCGAAATCATTATACTGAGTGAAAAAAGTATTACACAAGATAACCTATCGTTTGATTCTATTTATTTGGAGTTCTAAAACTGGCAAAATAATCTGTGAAGGGAAAATAATCAGAACGGCAGTTGCCTCTAGGGGCTGGGGCAGGGATTGATTGGAAAGAGGCATGGGGGAAATTTCTAGATGCTGGTAATGCTTTATACATTGATTGGAGTCTGGTTTCATTATTAGATGCATTCGTCGAAAATTCAAAGGGACGGTTATTATGAACATTTCATGTTATTTAAGTTTTACCTCAAAGGAAAAAAAACTATAAACAAATACTGAATCCTAGTTAACAACTTGCACGTGGAAACATTTAGGGGGAAGTAGGTCCCAACCCGTCTCTCCAGTCCTCTATCAACTTGCCCCACCAAACTGGTTACTCCCATGAGTTGTGGCTGAGAGCTGGGCTTCTCCAAAGCCAACAAGCAAACAAATTACCAGGAGGCCTTGATAAGATGCTCCTTCTACCAAAAAAAAAAAAAAAAAAAGATGCTCTTTCTGGGTGAGGAGGCCTGGGCTGGGGCCCAAGTCTGCATCTCTAACAAGCTCCAGGTGATGTTGAAGCTGGTCCTCGGACCACACTTTGAGTAGCAAGGACTTTGAATGTTACCTTCTGACAAAGATAATTCACCTATCAGGATGCACAAAATGGAGGTCGCCCCAGCGGCCTGGCCCACGTCACAAATCTAAAGCTACATCAGGCCCCACTTACTGAAACACCTCACTGTCAAGGAAACCTAACACACACCAATGGCAATCCTCCAACTGAGCTGGAGCTAGCTTACCTGGCCCTAGAAAAGAGGACCCACTGGCCTTACAAGGAAACCCCTGACCCCTTAGCCAATCCTGCCCTGTTTCCTCCTCGCCGCTTCTAATGCTCTGTGAAACTCTTGCCTCAAATCCCTCAGGAAGGGTGCTCCACCCTTTGTGAGGCCCTGTGCTCCTCCAACCCATGGGTTGTTTTCCCTTGAATAAAGGACATTAAACTCACTACTAAACTGTGTTATTTTTGTCATCCAACATTTCCTGCCTCTTCTCCTTTGCTCCCACTCTTCCCCGCTCCAACTTGCATTGCCTTGCCCACCCCATGACTGGTCTTCTCAGTGCCCATCCATATCCTACCCTTCCCCACCCCTCCTCTTCCAGCAGATGACAAATAATAATGCTGATGATGATAAATGACAGCAACACCAATCATTTGTGATACTTACTAGGTGCTGGGACTGTGCTACACGCTTTACAAGCATTGTTTTGTGTTTAATCCTTTTAACAGCCCTACAAAGTTGATACTAATATTGTTCCCATTTTACAGATGAGGAAACTGAGGTATAGAGAGGTTATGTATTTGCCCAAGGTCACATAGTCTTGGCCATCTGGATGCTTCCTCTGGTTCCAATTACTGACAGCCTTATGGTAACAGCTGTTGTGTCTGCATGTGCACGCCCCCACACACATGTCTTCTCTTTCCACTGACATCACCCTGTCTCTGAGAGCAGGGACAGGGTACTTCCCCATCTCTCTGCTCCCTCCCCAACCCCTCACCCCCCATCAGAGCCTTTGCCAAATCAGGGCTTCTTGTTCAAAGCAGGACATGACACAGTGCCCAAGCATGGCCCAGCCTCGTCTGTAGTGGGGCCCATAATGCCCCACCCTTCCTCCTACAGAAGTCTGGTGTGGGTGCCCCCCAGCTCAGAGCTCCTGGCTCCCCCACTGACCCCTGGTAGCCAGCTCTCTCCCCTGCTGAGTGGACCTCCCAGCCCATCCCCTCTGGTTTGGCTCATCTCTGCTCCCAGATCCTTCCAATCTTCTCTCCCATCCCAGGGTGTCCAGAGGCTAAACCGGTCAGCCTGGGCTCTCCTCCCCCTCACATCTAGAGGAGACCCCACCAAAGGCTCCTCTGCTACCATCCCAAGCACTATCCCCTGCACCGCAGGCTCTGTGAGAGCAGCGACCAGGCGCATCTAGTCACAGCTGTGTCCCCAGTGGCATTTAGTCACAGTAGGCGGATGGGGGAGGGGTCTCCCGAGCTAGGCCTGAAGTCTGAGCAGAGCTCAGGTGGGAGGTCACTACCTCCCCCCACCCCCCGAGTAATCTTGCACTGCTCGGTGTCT
The DNA here is from genome assembly GCF_003676395.1 of Aethalodelphis obliquidens. Lineage (NCBI taxonomy): Eukaryota > Metazoa > Chordata > Mammalia > Artiodactyla > Delphinidae > Aethalodelphis > Aethalodelphis obliquidens. The sequence goes on from NW_020837954.1 coordinate 41,833,287, forward strand.
CCGCCACCCTCCAGCCTATACGGGAGGCATTTCCCACGCGGAGCCCTAACCGCTGTCCGCAGTTTCCAGCCCTCCCCAGCACCACCTCCCTCCTCCCGCATGGCCTTTGCTGGTTTTTCTCTTTCCCTCGAAGACCACTTCGGGAGGAGATTTTACTTTCCCAGACAAGCTTGGCGATGCAATTTCTCCTCCTAAGAGGTTAGACCAATCACTCTTCCAGAAGAAAATCCTCCGAGGTTTTCCTTGCGGTGGGGTAGGGGGTTTGAGAATTGTATGTTCAGGGCAACAGCGGGTTACTCTGTCCAGTTCAGTTCACAGCCGGGTGGCCAGTGGGGAGCACAAGCGCCACCTGCTGGCCCAAAGCAGAGTTCACGGCAAGGTCCTGGGGAGAGGCCCGCACAGCTACTCCACCGAGGGGCAACCCAGACCCGGCTCGGCCCTCCCTGATTGTTCTCATTTTAAAAGCCCCATCACAATAGTGATGTCTAAGTTATTGTCCCCCACATATATTAATTGTGTGATTTCCAGGGATGGAGAGATTTTAAAAGTACCAGACACAAACACATCAAGTTGTATACATTAAATATCTACAGTTTTTTTTTATCAACCAGACCTCAATGAGGCAGTTTTTTTTTTTTAAAGTACCAGACACGCTATATACATTAGGCAATGAAAAGATTATGTACTTCTATACACACACGTACAAATACACTGAGACATCTAACTGGTGATGATCTCTGCCACTTCTTGTACCAAATTAGACTAGGCAGCTTTTATCTCATTAGATTGTCTCAAACTCATCTTCAAACAAATAGGCTCTCTCGAAAACATTAAGGTGGGAACATAAATTAGAAATAATTTTCAGTCTATCAAATGATCAAAGTACATACCTCTCAGTGCATCAGAGCAGCGATCCTATTACTGGTAATGAACCCTACAGACACATCCACGATCACGGGTGCAAAGAAGAATGCACGGGGATTTCTTCTGCAGCCTCCTTAACACTGGGAACCACCAGGAGGGCACTGGTTAAATAATAAATGATAGCACAGCCATGGGATGGAAAGCTGTAGAGCCATCGAAAAGAATGAGGGAGACCATACCTGCTGATACAGAACCATCTCCCAGGTCGTAATATTGAATGACAAAGCCCCAGGCTGAATATCTGGACTGTGGTGATGGTTGCATGACAACATGCATAGAAAAATTCTGGAAGAATATATAAGAAACTTAATAGTGGTTGCTTCTTGGGCAGGGGAAATTTTTATTATATACCCTTTGTACAATATATGTATTTTTACTATGAGCATGTATGCTCTTTCAGTAAATTATTTGTTAGTTGCATTCATCATTCCATAGTTACCACAGCAGCATCTGACCCAAGAATTTAAATAGAATAAGAAATGATTTCAATTTTTTAATAACTTAAAGAGGGACTTCCCTGGTGGTCCAGTGGTTAAGACTCCATGCTTCCAAGGCAGGGGGCTTGGATTCGATCCCTGGTCAGGGAACTAAGATCCCACATGCCGTGTGGTGCGGCGGCCAAAAGATTTTAAAAAAAGAAAAAAGGTGAATAACTTAAAGAGAGAGATTTTTTTCCACCAAAGGCAGGTTTTATACACAGGCACTTACTTTCTCATAAATAGAATTTGAAGAAAACTCTTTTTTTCCAGTGTGATAAGACCCAGATTAAGCACATATACACACACAAACACAAACTCACATAGTTGGGGGCTGGGGGGGGGGTTCTGAATATTCTGAATTTTCAGAATAATATCTGCCTATTATAGAAATTTTTGAATAAAGAAAAATATAAAAAGAAGGAAATTACAATCACCTACAATCCTACCCTAATATGTTGGTGTATTTTCAGCCTATTCTTAAGTATACATATTTTCTGTTTTACAATGTCATAAACATACTACAGATAATTTTGTGTCCCATTTTTTCCATCAATTCCCTTATCGTGAAAAATTTCCCATGTCCTTGAAACATTCTTCAAGAACATGCTTTTTATTTTTATTTTTTATAAGTTTTGCACTTCTTTTTTGGTTCTTTTTTTTTTTTGTACATTTGTTTTGTTTTAATTTTTGGCTGCCTTGGGTCTTCGTTGCTGCACATGGGCTTTCTCTAGCTGCGGCAAGCGGGGTTACTCTTCATTGCAGTGCGTGGGCTTTTCATTGTGGTGGCTTCTCTTGTTGTGGAGCACAGGCTCTAGGCACGCAGGCTTCAGTAGTTGTGGCATGCGGGCTCAGTAGTTGTGGCTTGCAGGCTCTAGAGTTCAGGCTCAGTAGTTGTGGCGCACGGTCTTAGTTGCTCCGCGGCATGTGGGATCTTCCTGGACCAGGGCTCGAACCCGTGTCCCCTGCATTGGCAGGCGGGTTCTTAACCACTGCGCCACCAGGGAAGCCCAGAACATGCTTTTTAGTGAGTGTATGATGTTACATCCTATAGGGATTTTCTAATTTGTTTAACCAATCTCACTTGTTGGACACTTTGACTGCTTCCAGAGTTTGCTTTATAACTAGTACTGCAGTGATCCTCAGGCTGACATATCTTTGCGCCCCTCCTGACAGCTTCCCTAGGATTGAATCTTAGAGGTGGAATGTCTAGAATATCAGAGGACACGTTCATCTCAGCACTCTGGAAACAGGTTGCCAAAGTCCCCTCCGCAAAGGTCATACCACGTGGGTGAGTGGGGTGGGAGAGGCTTGGCCCCTGGCTGCTTCTCCAGAGGAAGAGCAGTGGTAGCAGCACGGATTGGATGGCGGCTATGCACAGAGCACCGCACCAGACACTTGATACAGATGATTTCACTCCATTTCACAACAAAAGAGGTGTTGTTATTGTCTCTGTCTGACCCACTAGGAAACTGAGACTAAGATTCAGACACTAACCCAAGGTCAGTCTCCCCGTTTGCACCAAAGCCAGGCCCAAACGTCAGGTCCATCGAAGCCCAAAACCCACACTCCTCAATTAAAAAAAAATTTTGGTAAATTTTCAAAGAAAACCATTTTTCTAGGTATCCATGTACCTGGGGCCACAGTTAGGGTTTCAGAGCAAATTGAGTAGGTCCATGAATTGGTCAGTAGGTTTTGAAATGCAGATATGAATTCCACGCAGACAAAAAACAAACCAAACAAAACCACCGACCCTTTAGCCAAGATACTTGAAACGACAGCAATGAAAACTTTTGGGAAACAAATTCTTGATTCATAACCGTCAGCCCTACCTTAAGAGTGTGGCAGGGCTTCCCTGGTGGCGCAGTGGTTGAGAGTCTGCCTGCCGATGCAGGGGACACGGGTTCGTGCCCCGGTCCGGGGAGATCCCACATGCCGCGGAGTGGCTGGGCCCGTGAGCCATGGCCGCTGAGCCTGCGCGTCCGGAGCCTGTGCTCTGCAACGGGAGAGGCCGCAACAGTGGGAGGCCCGCGTACCGCAAAAAGCAAACAAGAGTGTGGCAAAGGGAAGTCAAATCGTGAGCTGTGGATTGAAAAACCTTGGACAGAACAGAATGACGGTACAGCCAAATCATGGCCTGTGTCTGGGTGAGCAACAGAGCCTCCCAAGTGCCTCAGTCAGGCCCTGGGGCGCAAGTGGTCAGGGCTGCAGCTCAAGCAGGGCTGAGCGAGCCTGTGGCCTGTTTCACTGGGTCCTAAACCCCTGCATGAAGTAGCCAGGAGAAATCAGACGGGCCTGTCAGCCTCCGAAAGATGGGAGAGCCACGTGGGCCAACATCCATGGCCCAGAGGCAGCAGCAGAGCCGGGACACAATATAAACCACTGTAGACCCTGATTTCCTGGGCCCCTTGGCACAGGGGCCTCTGGGCCGGACACCTGACCCCGAAGGGATGTTAGAACCCAGTCAGCAGGCCATTGGTCCACTGTTTAGAGAAGCCCCACAGAGCCTGGGGATGGCAGGGAAGGCAGTTATCTTTGTCTCTCAGGCCAGCGCGGTCCGGTGGAAATATAACACGAGCCACATACATGGCTTTAAAATTTTCCAGGAATAGCTTAAACAAGTAAAAAGAAACAGGTGAAACTAATTTTATCAAATAATTTTATCAAATTTTATCAACATATTTTATCAAACCCTGTATATCTAAAATAGTATCATTCCAGCATGTATTCAATATAAAAATTACTAAGATATTTTAATAACTTTATTCATATACTTTACATTCTTTTTTTTTCATATTAAGTCTTTGAAATCCAGCATGTATATTACATGGACAGTACAACTCAACCTGGACTCATGACATCATTTCAAGCACTCACTGGACACGCAGGCTGGTGGCTACAAGACTGGACAGCTCAGGCCTCAGCCCTGGTCCCCTGTAGTCACCATCCCTGATGTGAACAGGCCCACAGTACCATCCCGCGCAGCCTGACCTCTCTCCACCCGCGCTCTCCTCACAGTGCTTTGCACCCGGAAGTCCCTTACAGAGCCTTTGTAACAAGGGAAAAGAAGCCACTAGGATTGGCCTGGGATCTAATCAGGCGCTTATGAGACAGTAATGCTATCAAATCACTCCCTAACTCTAGCTCCTCTTGGGGAACATGGGGAGCCCAATAGTTTCCCTGCTTCCTTCACGGGCCTGGGGTGGAGAGGATCCAGTCCCAACGCTTGCCAACCTCATGGCGAGGGCAGGGGTGGGCTCATTGGTCCTCATCCACAGCTCATTACACTTTTACCTCCCATCTTCTGAGAACCCTGTGTGCTCAGCTCTGCCCCAGGAACTGCAGAGGGGACCCGAGAGATAGAGAACAGTTTCCCTGGCCTCAGGAGGGCTGCCCAGCCTCCTGGATGTCAAGATGGACATTCAAGGCAGCCAGAAACCACATGCATGCCCCAGACCCCCAAGAACAAGCCCTGGAAGGGCAGCACACGTGCACAGTTTGGAACGGAGAGTGTAGAGGGTCAGAAATGACCTCTCCAGTGGGGGTACTCAGGCGGGGAGAGGTTATAGCACCCTTCGAATACTCCAGAGGCAGAGAAACCTCAGATGAGAATCAAAAAAGAACGACTACATTTCATCAATGCTAAGATGTACGTTTTTTTTCATATTTTATTACCTCTGAAATCTGAGTGTATCTCACAATTGCTGGCAGGTCAATTTATCTGGCAGGTTTTTTCTTTCTCTCTTTCTTCCTCTCTTTTCTCTTTCTTTCCTTCCTTTCTTTCTTTGATGCCTCTTAAAATTTTTTTATTGAGGTATAATTGACAAATAAAATTATAAGATATTTAAAGTGTACAATAAGCACACATACATTATGAAAGGATTCCCCTCGAAAGATGCTTCTCAAAATTGATGGCATGTTAGACTCAGTGAAATACGTTCTTTATTGAGCCCTGAATACGTTGCAGGCACCATGTTGGTCAATTAGCATTCATTATCATACAACTTATTACAGATGAGGAAAGCGACTCAGAGAAGTTAAGTAACTTTCCCAAGGTCACACAGCTAGTAAGCAGCCGAAGCAGGATTCACACTCAGGTTTGCTGGTCCCCAGTGCCCCTGTGGTTCCCACCACATTGTCCCAGCCTCCCTCCTTCTAGATGAAACGAGGGGGACAAGGTCAAATCCAGGTTATTTTTGTCCTGGATCTGTATGTCCTGGATGATTCTCCTGGGTAGGTTACTCCGTCAGCTCTACTTGGATCCTTCCTATTCAGCTCCAAGCTCAGAAGCTTAGGAAGCCCTAGCTCATGGCTCACAACTCACCTGACTCTGGGGCAGCAGCACAGACATCCCTGGCCTGTCTCCGCCTCCCGTCCTCCCCAGCTCTAATTCTGGGTTTCCTGTTGCCTTCCCAGGCTTACTGGGTGCTTTCCTGGCCAAGCCTACCCCCTGCTCCTCCGCCCACCCCAGATTCTGGGGAAAGAGGTTAAAGGAGCTCCACAAGGTGGCAGTTTGGGGAAAGACACTATTGCTGGTTGTCTCAACAGACTGAAACTGACAGGATGACCAGGCCAGGGCTCCCACTTTCAAAACAGCCCATGACAGAAGAGGCCACTGGGAAGGCCTGCCTGGGTTCCAGCCCTGGGGGAGCCAGTAGGATTGGAGGTCAAACCAGGGTGAAGCAAGGGGACAAGTCCCAAAGAGTCTGAGGGACCCCTCTCCTTTCTCCTCCTCTATGCTGCAGCCACCCACCCCCCCAAGGACCTGACATCACCCCCCAGGCCCACGCCCCACACCTCGGGGCTCTGGCTTTGCCTGTGTGTTCAATTTCCCCCTGCCAGGCCCTGAAGTTTATGTGGACCCGAAGTCGATGCTTTGGGTCTCAAATATTTGCTGGAAGACTGCTGCCTCTAGGCAGCCTTCAGCCCTCCCAGGCCCACCGGTCCCCTTCCCCTCGGCCAGAACACACCTCCCTGACTAGTTCTCACCTGTACCACCATGTGGCCTTGTTACTCTCCTTGGCTTGTGGACAAAAAAGCTGCCTGCCATTTCAGTAAACAGGCTGCCCGCCACCAAGCCACCAGCCACTGCAGCTGCCCCCAACAGGTGCACCCTGAGGGGAATTCAGGGGTCGGAGAGAAACAGGATACCGGCCCCAGATAGCTGAGGTGCATATCAAAGGAATGATTTCAGTAAGCCCAGACTCTTGCATCTTCCCCTACAGAGAAAATCTCTAAAATCATTAACTTGAGATGTCTGCTTTTGCGATTAGCAGTAATCTTTTGATGTCTGACTACATGTTTGTTTGTTTGTTTTTCAGCAAAAACTGTATATCCCATCTCCTCCCTTACCTGTTTGGAACAGTTCCTCAGAGCGAGCTATCTGAGAGGCTGCATTCCGGGCTATAGACCTCAGTAGGGTCCCCGAATGAAACATAACTCTCAACTTTTAGTTTGTGCATTTTTTTTTAGTCAACAGGCTCAACAGATATTTGTACCTACAATAGGTGGACACTCTCCTAAGTGCTGAGGTGACCACAGAGGGGACGCGGAGCAGAAGCAGACACGGTGGAGGGCTGCACGCGGCAGCAGCGCTGCCAGGGAGCGGGCTCACACCGCCCGAGAGCAACAGTGGGCACCTCCGCTCTACCCTACGGTCTCAGTGATGTCAGCTTGGTATTGGAACTCAGCCCTGCTGGGAGGATTTACTCCATGGAAATCAGCAAACCAGGACTTTTTTTCCCCCCTAAACAGCAAGTTGTTAAAGATGGACTTAGCAGGCCACTGTGGGAGGAGAATGATGAGGGCCATGGGCCTAGGGTGAGCCACTGGTTTGGGTTCCCCCTAAAAACACACCCTGAGACAAGGATTTAGGAAGAAGTGGTTTATTCCAAAAGTGATCTCAGGGGACAACAGCAGTGAGGCAGGGAAGGGAAGGAACTTATTTAAGGGGGTATTACAAGGCATTTTGCCAACATGGGCAACCAGAGCTCAATCCTGGGGACCACACAGTGAGGAGAGAACTCAGTCCCCCACCCGCCATGATGAAGCTGGGGCGTTTATTCACCCCGGTGAGTCTTCGGTCGGCACTGACTCCCTGGCTCCTTGGACCCAGCCTACTCCTGCCTTCTGGAGACTATAAATCCCCCAGGGCAGAGACTCTGCTATTCCGTCTACGGAGGTTCTTGAGACTCCTTCAGGGAATCCATGAAATCAAAACTATTTCTATAACAACACTAAGACGTTAGCATTGTGCCTTCTCATTCTCTCATGGGTCTGCGGTAGAATTTTCCAGAGGCTACATGACATGTAATATTGCAGTAGATTGAAAGCAGAAGCAAATGTGAGTGTCCAGCTGTTCTTCTAAGCCAGACATTAAAGAGATTTGTAAAATTGTAGAAAAAAATACTGATCTTCTCACTACTAACGTTTTTTGTTTGGGAAGATAAAATTATTTTTCTTAAAAAGTATTTCATAAATATGACAAGATTTACATTCTTTGTTATTTTTAATCAATAAATTCTATTTAAAATTTTTCTTAGTTTTCAGTTATAATATGGTAAACACTGTTAAAAACAACAGAACAGGCCCAAAATGGAGTCACTTATGCTAAGCCACATTTCACCAAATTAAGACTTAAATACTTGGGACTTCCCTGGTAGCACAGTGGTTAAGAATCCGCCTGCCAATGTGGCGGACACGGGTTCGAGCCCTGGCCCGGGAAGATCTCACATGCCGCAGAGCAACTAAACCCGTGCGCCACAGCTACTGAGCCTGTGCTCTAGAGCCTGAGAGCCACAACTTCTGAGCCCACGTGCTGCAACTACTGAAACCTGTGCACCTAGAGCCCGTGCTCTGCAACAAGCAAAGCCACCGCAATGAGAAGCCCACGCACCGCAACGAACAGTAGCCCCTGCTCGCCACAACTAGAGAGAGCCTGCGCGCAGCAACGAAGACCCAACGCAGCCATAAATAAATAAATAAATTTATAAAATTTTTTTTAAAAGACTTAAATACTTAATTACTCTCCCAGAAATGGAATCTTAAACCAGTCATTCAGGAATCACCTCCTCACCACTAGGGAGGTGATGTGCCTGGTAGACCCCTGCCATCCCCTAGAGGAAAGTAACCTTGCTACAACCAATCCACTTTTTGCTAGTATAACTCCTTTGTCCTGATCCCTTCTGCCTATAAAATGTTTCATCTTGTACAGCTCCTGATACATGGTCTGTTGCCCAATTCATGAATAATAAGATCTTTAAAATGTACTCAGTTGAATTTTGTTTAAACAACATTGGTAGATATAACCCATACAAACAAAAGCATTTGCGGGTTCACAATTCTTTAAGAGTGTAAACGAGCCCTGAGACCAAAAAGCTTGAGAACTGAGGAGTTACTGTCTAATGGATAAAGTTCCAGTTGGGGGAAGATGAGAAAGTTCTTGGAGGTGGATGATGGTGATGGCTGTGCAATAATGCAAATGTACTTCATGCTACAGCGCTTTACACTTACACTTCAGGGCTTCCCTGGTGGTGCAGTGGTTAAGAATCCTCCTGCCAACGCAGGGGACACGGGTTCAAGCCCTGGTCAGGGAAGATCCCACATGCCGCGGAGCAACTAAGCCCGTGCGCCACAACTACTGAGCCTGTGCTCTACAGCCCGTGCTCCACAATGAGAGAAGCCACCGCAATGAGAAGCCCGTGCACCGCAACGAAGAGTCGCCCCCGCTCGCCACAACTAGAGAAAGCCTGCGCTCAGCAGTAAAGATCCAACACAGCCAAAAATAAATAAAAATAAAAAATTTATAAACTTACACTTTAACATAATTTAAATGGTAAATTTTGTTATGTGTATTGAACCACAATTAAGAGAAAAAAGGGGGAAAAAAGTCTGAGACTCGCTATAGGCTCAGCTCAAGGAACAAACTGCAGGTGTGTTGTGGTGACCATGCAGAGAAGGTTCTTTGGGGAGAATGAGGCCTGAAACTTTAAAAACTAGGAACATGCCAGATGATTGCTTCATGCACCATTATCTCCTCTTTCATCAACCCCATTTGATAGATGAGGAAACTGAGGCTCAGAGAGGTGGAAAGATTTGCCCAGGGTTAGTACCCTCGGGATTTGAGCCCAGGCAGGATGGTCTGACCCTACTGGATCCTCAGTCCCCCAGGTCACAGTCCACCTAGAACAGGAGCTCAGCTCCAACTGAGCAAGTCTTTGTCATGACAATATGTAACTTAACCCAAGGCAAACAGCCTCTATTTAAAAGGAAATACCCTGGGCTTCCCTGGTGGTGCAGTGGTTGAGAGTCTGCCTGCCGATGCAGGGGACACGGGTTCAGGCCTTGGTCCGGGAAGATCCCACATGGGCCCGTGAGCCATGGCTGCTGAGCCTGTGCTCCACAACGGGAGAGGCCCATGTACGCAAAAAAAAAAAAAAAAAAAAAAAGGAAATACCCCATTCCCACTACAAAGCTGTTTTGCAAGATGCTTTGTCATTTTCCCAGATCTTTGAGCCTTATCTCAAGTGCTTAACAAAGTCTCAGCAGGGGACCAGATTGGTTGCAATACAAAAACCCCATCACCAAGTTCTGGGGACAGAAGCCAAGCACACAGCCCAACAGAGGCACTATGGGGGCAGCTTCTGTTATTGAGTCCAAGCTCACCCTGCTCGTCTCACAACAGACCAATAAGTCAGGAGACAAGGTGCTGAGGCAAGGAATAGCGAATAAAGCCGGCAGACCGAGAAGATGGCGGACTAGTGTCCCCAGAAAAACATCTTCTTGGGGTCTGGATGCCAATGTCATAAGATAGAGAGGCAGAGGAGGTGAGGAAGTAAAGTAAAAATGCCATTAGTTTTGCCTGGCTTGACCAGCATAGGGAGGGGATATGTTAATTTTTTCTTTTCTGCAGCCATTCACAGGCGGGCAGGGTCAGATTGTCTCCCTGTGAGCTGAACAAAGGCACTTTAGTTTAACATTCAGGCACAGGGGCAGGGTTCCCTGAGGCAGGCCATTATGTATGATTATAATAACATAAGCAACAAAAAGCAAAGTTTAAAGCCAAAGAAACAGATCCAACATGGAGTCAGATTTGCTCTTCCCTGTTACACATGTACCTGCAGCTGTCAGCCCAGAGGAGCCAGCCAGGCTGCTGGGACTGTTAGCTGTTGATTCTACTTCAGAGGCAGCAAAAACTAAGAAATGTACACTCTCTACTGCAGCCGTGGTGTCTGTTCCATCTCCACTAGAGGAATGTGACCAGGGCCATGGGCCCAGGGAGACCACAGGGCTATGTGGCCAGGCTGAACTTGGTCCTCATCACTGTGCTTATAGATACTTTGATGAGATTTGAAAGGAAAGTTCATCACACAGTTAAAATCTGAGGCCCGTTATGAGACCATAGAACCTATGATAATTGAATTAAAATGCTAATTAATCCTGCAGTGATTTTGTGAAGCCTTCATTTGTTAAATGTAAACTCTTAAAATGTGGGCAATTTTGTAACCCCAGTTTCTTTCAGTCTCCCTCTCTCCATCTCTCTCTCCACATATGTGTGGGGATGTGTTTATAAATACACACATAAGTATACACGTATATACACACACATATATGTATATATGTTACACATTTATATATACGTCACAGCCTTCAGAATCTAGCTGACCCAAGGGGGTGGTCAGGAGAAGGGACAGTCCCAGGTGGCCCACCACCCCAGTGCCTTCTCCAGGCGGAATCCCAGCTTGCCAGCCTGGAACCCACAGACAGCAGGCCACACAATATACAAGAGCCTGCTAGAGGCCAGTGTTTCTGGTTTCCACCTAGGATTAGTCCTCTGGAGCTGCAAAGTTGGGTGTAAGCCCCCACTGTGAAGATGGGACCACCTCCCAGTCCAGCACACAGAAACTACCAGGGCCTCTGATCCCCTGCCTCTGGTCTAATGGAGAAAATTGCAAATAAATAGTGAAAACAGCACCACATACAAGATTGTTTCACATAGGTTATCTCACTTCATCCCCCCAGGAACCCCACTGAGGTATCGTTGAAACCGTGCAACCCAGATTGGGACTTGAACCCATGGTCTTTTAACTGAGATCACACACCAGGTCTCAGGACTTAATGAAGCTCAGGTTCTTGATGTCTCGTCGCAGAAAGAATTCAGTGAGGGACAAAGTGATAGGTAAGAAGTGGATTGATTTAGAGAGAAACACACTTGACAGAGTGTAGACCATCTCAGAAGGCCAGAGTGGCACCAGGTTATGGGGTTGTCAGTTTTTATAGGGTGGGTAATTTCATAGGCTAATGAGTGGGAGGAATATTCCAGCTATTTTGGGGAAGGGGCGGGGATTTCCAGAAATTGGGCCACCGCCCACTTTTTGACTTTTTTTTTTTTTTTTTTTTTTGCAGTACGTGGGCCTCTCACTGTTGTGGCCTTTCCCGTTGTGGAGCATAGTTGGCCTTGGAACTGTCATGGCGCCTGTGGGTGTGTCATTTAGCTTGCTGATGTGTTACAATGAAGGTATGCTGAGACTCAAGGTCTAGTGGAAGTCGACGCATCCTCCATCTTGGACCTATTTGGTTCTAATGGATTTATGTCATTCTTTTCAAGGTTGTGCCCCACACCCTTCCCTCCTGTTTCACTGTTACACCCACTGTAGAGAAGAGATCAGGAAATGGGAAATTGAGAGAAAGTGTCAGAGCTGGGATTTGAGTCCAGACCGGGCTCTAAAACCCTCACCCTTACCTTTGGACCCAGCTGCTGCTCCACGTGAAGAACTGTACAAGTGACCCCTATTTAGGTGGCCTGCAATATTTTCCATTTCTTTCTGTGGAAAAGGCAATTGATTTTTTTCAGTTATTATTTTATTTTAATTTTTAAAACTGAAATGAATTTTAATACAGAAAATGAAGACAGCGTTTTGCAAATTTATTGCTCACAGGGGTATCTCTATTTGAGGAAATCAGTGTGTTACACTTTGAGAGATGAAATGTTACAGCTTGTACACCAAAATCAAAAAATGAAATTAAATTTAAAAATGAAATGGTTACCAAGGTAATGCAGGTCAGGGGATCAAAGGTGAAGGGTCACACATCATTAAAAAGAAATCTAGGGCTTCCCTGGTGGCGTAGTGGTTGAGAGTCCGCCTGCCGATGCAGGGGACACGGTTCGTGTCCTGGTCCGGGAAGATCCCACATGCCGCAGAGCGGCTGGGCCCGTGAGCCATGGCTGCTGAGCCTGCGCGTCCGGAGCCTGTGCTCCGCAACGGGAGAGGCCACAACAGTGAGAGGCCTGCGTATTGCAAAAAAAAAAAAAAAAAAAAAAAGAAATCCAAAAGGACGGCTGCATCATGAGCCCTCAGTAGTGTTCCAACGGTGCCTCTCTTTGGGAAAACGTGAACATTTCGGCAGACATTCAAGCAGTTTTTTCGGTAAAAAGATTTTTTTTTTTTTTTTGGTAAAAAGATTTTTACATGACTACTACTGTTGTTCCCATGGCCATTTTCTATAGGTGGCACGGTGTTGAGGACACAGTAGGTGCTGGTTCCGCACAATACACTTTGGGAAACGCTCTTCCGGCTTGTTTTCGGCAGCCGTTTCCCCTCCGCCCGCCACATCCTCCTCCTCCTCACGACCGGGACCCCGAGCGCCCGGGTACCACTGCTGCCGCCAGCCCGCCGACCCTGCTGCTGCTGCACACCCGCTCAGTTATTATTTTAAAAGGAGCCTTTTCTAATGGAGAAGTTGGAAAAGTATAAATAGTTATAGTCAGCATGATACCAAAACCAAGCAGGACCCTAGGGGGCCCTCCCAGATACAAAAGCCTTTCTGGGTCCCCCTTTCTCATTTGCAGAAAAAGGCTTTGGTTTCCTAGACCTTACCTGAGTTCCAAAGAGCAGAATCAACCAGTACTAATTAGGGAAGTGAGGGAATGGAGAAACCAAGGAAAAACAGGCAAGAAACAACAGTGCAGAGATAAAATAGAGTCCTAGTTCCTCCTCAAGGGATGTACACAACAATCTAATACATATCTTTGGGTTGTTCTGCAGGAACTAAGGCCCCCACCCAGGAGGAGGATGGTAACTACATGCTGAGACCCCAGACTGACTGGAACCAGAAGGCTGATGACTGAGATTCCTGGAACACTGCCCTGTTACCTCACCACCAACCAATCAGAAGAAAGTCACACACCCTGCAGCCCTCACCCCAAATGTTGCCTTTAAAATCTCTTCCCTGGGGGAGGGGGGGGGATGAATTGGGAGATTGGGTTTGACATATTTACACTATTGATACTATGCATAAAATAGATAACTAATGAGAATCTACTGTGTAGCACAGGGAACTCTACTCAGTGCTCTGTGGTGACCTAAATGAGAAGGAAATCCAAAAAAAGAGGGGATGTATGTATACGTATAGCTGATTCACTTTGCTGTACAGTATAAAGTAACACGATATTATAAAGCAACTATACTCCGATAAAAATTAAAAAAAAAAAACTCTTCCCTGAAAACCCTCAGGGAGTTTAGGTCTTTTGAACACAAGCCTCCCATTCTCCTTGCTTGGCCCTTGCAATAAACATTTCTCTGCTCCAAACTCTGAGTTTTGGTTGTTTGGCCCCAGTGTGTGTGTTGGGCACACACACTTGAGTTCGACAACAATACCACTACTCAGAAGTAAACACTGAACATTTGGGGTATGTTTCCTGTATATAGTCATTCACTGATGTATAAGGTCAATGTTGGGATAGAATGTATTCGCTCTTGTTAAAAAATAGACTGAGCTATTACAAATTTTATGAGTTTATTTGAGGAAAAATTGATTCAAACTGGGCAGCATCTCATCTAGCAGAGAGAAAGGAGCTCTGAGGAGCTGTACAAAGTGAGAATTCTATAGGCAGAAGGGAGCAGGGACAAGGAAGTTAAACCAGACAAAAAAAGCAGATTGGCTATTGCAAGGCCTCTTTCCTTAAGGGGATGGCAGGGGTCTACCATGCAGATCACCTCCCTACTGCTGATCACGTGAGTCCTGATTGACTGGTTTAAAAGTCCATCTCTGGGAGAGGCCAAAACTATAATTAAGTCTCAGTTTGGTGACATGGGGCTTTGAAACAGGAGAGAAGGGGGCAGGGCACAACATTTAAAAGAATGACAAAACCATAGGACATGACAAAAACTGGTTAGAACTAACTAGATCCAAGATGGCGGAAGATTTGACTTCCAGTGAACCTTGAGCCTCACTGTACACTCACTGTAATACATTAGCTAAATGACACACCTGCCAGCGCCGTGACAGTTCTGAGGCCGACCGCCAAAGATCAAAAAGGCCGACCGCCAAAGATCAATTCCTGGATATCTCTGCCCCCTTCCCCCAAATACTTGGAATAATCCTCCCCCTCATTAGCCTACAAAATTACCCAGCCCATAAAACCTAACCACGCCATATTTCAGGGCCTCTCACCTTCTGAGATGGCCCACTCTCTGTCTGTGGAGTGTGTTTCTCTCTAAATAAATGCACTTCTTACCTATCACTTTGTCTCTCACTGAATTCTTTCTGCGATGAAACATCAAGAACCTGAGCTTCATAAAGTCCTGAGACCAGGTGTGTGATCTCAGTTAAAAGACCGTGAGTTCAAGTCCCAATCTGAGTTGCACCGTTTCAGCTTTGCATAAGTGACTCCACTTTGGGCCTGTTGTTTTGCTTTTAACAAACCCCATGAGGAAACGGAGGTTAAGAGAATTAATTAAGTTGCCCAAAGTCACACAGACAGGAAGGGACAGAGCCTGGGAGTTGAACATAAGCAGCTAGGCTCTGGAGCCTGTGCTTTCAAGTGACAGGGTTCAGGACATGCTCCCCTTAAATACGGCATCTGGCATATTGAACATGCCAAGCTGAAGGATTTGAGAAATTGTACGTGCAGGAAGGACTTTCTGACCTTCCCCGGAAGCACGTGAAAAAAAAAAACCGTGTGAGAGGTGCCCTCCCTATGCCCAGAGGAAAAGAGCACCCTTATCTTTGAAGATGAAGGGACAGAGAGAGGAATCTGAAGGAACAGGCCTTGCTAAGTTTCCCCTAGTTTACTACACTTCCCTCATACTTTCTGTCCTTTCATATTTCTCCACAATTTTCCATTCATCAAACCTACTATAAAAGTGTTCAGGTTTAACCATTTCTTTAGGTCGTCATTTTGCTTACGAAGGCTCTCAGGTCACATAAAATGTATATTAAATAAATGCATATACTTTTCTCTGGTTCATCTGTCTTTTGTTACATGGCCCCCAGCTCAGAGTCCAGAGTTTAGAGGGGTAGAAGGAAAGATATTTTTCCTCCCCTACATGACTCTACAATTTCCTTTATATCCTATTTTGCGCATTCCTCCATGCCATCATGCATTCTTCTCCTACATTTGTGTAATACTTTGTATTTCTTAGTGAGCAAGGTTTAACCACACCACCCAAAAAACAAACCAAAAAACAAAAAAAACCTCTCAGCATCAGCCTGACACCTGACCTTAGCCTTTCTCAAATCAGCGTCCTTAGACCTTCCCAAGTTCAGGAATCAGAAATCCTATGAGTATTTTTAAGTTTTGTGTTCGTTGTAATAAATAATCTTAAGATTTTTTTACAAGTTCTAAAGGTGAGGTTTTTATATCGATATTTCACAACTGAAAGACACTTAAAGTTGAATTAGCCCTTACATTTTCAAGTCAGAATTTCTCAAACTGGGTTCTGGGAGGTTTTCTTAAAAATCTGTGAGAACGTGTTCCTTTTAAATGAAATTATTGCTCCCGGTGAACTAGCCTGTTTTTCTGAGGATTGCCCAATATGTGCTTTCCCCCAGATGAAAAGTATCTTAACATATGTCATTGTAAAAATAACACTCGCTTCATATAAAAAAAAAAATCAGATAATACAAATGGTATAAAGAGGAAGTTGTAAGGGGGGCACACCCTAAAGAAAGGAGAGCTATGGCGGGCGAGGGGGAGTGAGGGGAGCCCGAGGGGTCCTGGGGGTGGGGAGGAAGTCCTCCTGGTTATGAAAGCGAAGGCGGGGGTGGGGATCCTCTTGCAGGCAAGGCTCCTACTTAGGGACCCAGTGCCTGGGCAGGAACAGCCGGTTTGGCCACCACCCCCAGCCTCTGGTACACCAGGGCCAGGCGGCCCCAGAATTCGCCCTCGGCTCCCAGTGTTACCAGACCAAAATCGGGTCCCACGTAAATCACATACACATTCTGGCAACTGCCAGAGGCCGGGCATCGGGTGAAGCAGAAGCCGAGAACCTACTGCTCCTGCCGCCAGCTCTGTCCTTCCGCAGGCCTCCCCTCCCGGCACGCACAGCTCACAGAAACTCCCAGGCCCTCTCTGGCTGGAGGGCCTGGACCCCTGGGGCGCAGACGAGGGGTGGGCACACATTGCCCCCTCGGGCCCTCAGGGCCCAGCCACGGAGGCAGCCCCTTCCCCACGCAGCCCTGTTCACAGAACCGGGTCGGAGGACTCACAGGCTCTGTCTTCTGCCCAAATAACTGAAGGTCTAGGCAGGGACCCCAAGACCCTTGAGGCCTTGAGCCTGGATGAACATCAGGCCTGTGGCCACAGCCCCAGAGGGCTTTCCCAGCTCCCCGGGGCCCAAATTGGAAAGCTGGCCTCCCTGCTCCCAGCCTGCCTCAGAGTTTTCCTGCTGCTCCTGGGCTCCTGGGTTTACCTGGTGGGAGCTCTTCACTGCAGAGGGCGTGTCCTGATTTGACGGCACTTGTGGGCTCCCCTGAAAAGCAGCCCCACAGCAACCAGGACTTGGCTCCCAAAACGCTTGTTACAGCACCTCGTCTTTCCCTGTGAGTCCTTTCCCAGGGACTAGCTGCTCCAGATCCCAGGATTGATGCCACCCTAGTGACACCTGGGGCGGCTGCTCTGCAGGCCCACCAAACCCTCACTCAAGCCTGCTCGCGGCAGGTGGGGTGAGTCAGCTCAACAATATTGAAAACCCAGTCCCCCAAAGCCGAGTTCCTCTGCTGAGTTTATGATTAACCTCTCTATGCAAAACTTTATTCCCTTTCTTGTCCCACCCCTGTACCCTCAGGATTGAGGAGTATCAAAGAAAACGGGGATTGAAACTGAGCAGGATCCTGTGAAGCCCTCCCAGGTACAAAAGCCTCCATTTCTCATTGGCAGAAAAAGGCTTTTAGTCTCCTAGACCTTCCCTGAGTTCCAAAGAGCAGATTCAGCCACTTACTAATTAGGGAAGTGAGGGAATGCAGAAACCAAGGGAAAGCAGGCAAGAAACAATAGTGCAGAGACAAAAGAGTCCTAGTTTCTCCTCAAGGAACGTACATAACAATCTGATATATATCTATGAGTCGTTCTGCGGGAACTAAGGCCCCTACCCATGTGGACGATGGTAACTACATGCTGAGACCTCACCTGCAGCCCTCACCCCAAATGTCTCCTTTAAAAATGCTTCCCTGAAAACCCTCAGAGAGTTTGGGGTCTTCTGAGCATAAGCTGCCCATTCACCTTGCTTGGTCCTTGCGATAAACCTTTTTCTGCTCCAAACTCCAACACTTCGGTTTGTTTGGCCTCACTGTGTATCGGGCACACAAACTTGGGTTCAACAAGGATGCCATCCTGTGCTTTCTCCGTGCCTCCTGCCAGACAACACAAAGGTCCCCAACAATGCCAAGGTGCTTGATTTCCATGGGGGTGCAGGGGAGGGGAAAAAATCTTGTTTTCCTCTACCCTTCTTAGGTTCATTGTACAGGGGCCCTGTATCTTATACTAACAAAGGACAGATTAACAAGAGAAAAATAAACAGAAGTTTAACATGTGCACCCCACTCGCACATGGAAGCTCACAGAGTTGAGTAACTCAAAAGAGTGGTTAGAACTTGGGCTTGTGTAGCATCTTAACAAAAGAACAATAAATTTTTAGAGAACTGACATGCAGCTTGATATCTATAAAACAAACAACGCAATCCAAAATGGACAGAAGACCTAAACAGACATTTCTCCAAAGAAGATATACAGATTGCCAAGAAACACACGGAAGGATGCTCAACATCACTAATCATTAGAGAAATGCAAATCAAAACTACCATGAGGTATCACCTCACACCAGTCAGAATGGCCATCACCAAAAAATCTACAAACAGTAAATGCTGGAGCGGGTGTGGAGAAAAGGGAACCCTCTTGCACTGTTGGTGGGAATGTAAATTCATACAGCCACTATGGAGAACAGTATGGAGGGTCCTTAAAAAACTAAAACTAGAACTACCATATGACCCAGCAATCCCACTACTGAGAATATACCCTGAGAAAACCATAATTCAAAAACAATCATGTACCACAATGTTCATCGTAGCACTATTTACAATAGCCAGGACATGGAAGCAACCTAAGTGTCCATCGACAGATGAATGGATAAAGAAGATGTGGCACATATGTACAATGGAATATCACTCAGCCATAAAAAGAAACAAAACTGAGTTATTTGTAGTGAGGTGGATGGACCTAGAGTCTGTCATACAGAGTGAAGTAAGTCAGAAAGAGAAAAACAAATATCATATGCTAACACATATATATGGAATCTAAAAAAAAAAAAAGGTTCTGATGAACCTAGGGGCAGGACAGGAATAAAGATGCAGACATAGAGAATGTACTTGAGGACACGGGGAGGGGTAAGGGTAAGCTGGGACGAAGTGACAGAGTTGCACTGACATATATACACTACCAAATGTAAAATAGATAGCTAGTGGGAAGCAGCCGCATAGCACAGGGAGATCAGCTCAGTGCTTTGTGACCACCTAGAGGGGTGGGTTAGGGAGGGTGGGAGGGAGACGCAAGAGGGAGGGGATATGGGGATATATATATACATATATCTGATTCACTTTGTTATACAGCAGAAACTACACAACATTTTAAAGCAATTATACTCCAATAAAGATGTTAGGGGGGCTTCCCTGGTGGTGCAGTGGTTAAGAATCCGCCTGCCAATGCAGGGGACACGGGTTTGAGCCCTGGGCTGGGAAGATCCCTCCTGCCACAGAGCAACTAATCCCGTGCGCCACAACTACTGAGCCTGCGCTCTAAAGCCCATGAGCCACAGCTACTGAAGCCCGCGTGCCTAGAGCCCGTGCTCCGCAACAAGAGAAGCCACTGCAATGAGAAGCCCACGCACCACAACGAAGAGTAGCCCCTGCTCACCGCAACTAGAGAAAGCCTGAACGCAGCAACAAAGACCCAGCACAGCCAAAAATAAATAAATAAATTTATTTATTTAAAAAAAAAAAAAGATGTTAAAAAAATTTTTTTTAGAGAAGTGATAAGACACAGGAAAAGGACTGAGTTTCTAGGGTGGAAAATTGTGGGAAGGCAAATATATGGGGAAGCCAATGGTAGCTAAGAGCTAGTTTTAGCAAGGTTTGTGTGTAGATTCCTCTGATGCTGTCTCTGGGCTGCTGAGGGTCTAGGGTTGCAGCCAGTGATTAACTTCTGGACTTCCTGGTAGAGAGTAAAATTTACAAATGATACATACATTTACAAATTTATGTCCTGCTTTTAGGCACATAGCAGAAGGGAAGAGAGCTTTTCTTGTATCTTCTTCTCAATTGCCTTCAGTTCAAAATAATCCTTATGTCGAAGTGGCATATTTTGGAGTGGCATCAGGGACTACCCACCATGATGAGTGCCAATGAAAGGAGCCTCAAAATAGAAGAAAGGAGAGGAGGGATTTCTTCTCTCTTGGAAGTTCACACCTTGGCATCTTCATCTGCAAATTGGGGCCACCAACCTCCAAGAGTCACCAAGGACGGGAAATGAGATTGCGTCTGTGAGCACCTACCAAAATGCTTGGCATGTAGACATTAATTTGAATTAGAATATATGACTATTATAAAGTTCTTTCTTATGTCCTGACAAATTATCCCTCCTATTAATGATGAGATCTTAATCTAATGCTTCCCAAAGTGTGGCCCGTGACCCTGCTTGGACTACTTACTAGATTCTACCCATAATGTCCCGGGGACAGATTCCCAGTTGTCTTTGCTCCTCTTAGACCCACTCAATCACAACCTTAGGGGACAGAGCCCTGGATTCTGCATCTTTGACAAACTCCCTAAACAATTCTTGGGCATAGCAAAGTTTGAGTACCACTGGTAAAGTGAATGAAACATTGCTTCTGGAGACTAGAGAGACCTGGGTTCAAATCTCAGCTTGACCACTAACTTAAGGTTTCTATGCCTTGGTTTCCTGGTTTTTAAAATGGGGTAATAATAGTATGCGTGACGATTAAACGCAGAGAAATCGCTTAAGACTTGGGCCAGCACAGAGTAAGTGTCAACAAGTGTTAGTCATTGTTTTTCTCCTGCTAAATGTTGCTTCTGCTGTCCCTCTGTGGCACAGACCATGGCCCCCAACATCCCAGGAACAGCCCAGCTGGGACGCGCTGGGAGCAGTGCAAAAGCAAGAAAGGAGGATGTGAGGGCGCCTGCTCGGGTCTTGCTCCCTGCTCCTCTCAAACTGGGAAATGCTGTAAGGACACATCTGGCCACTGGAGGGCAGCATCCACCTAGCTAATTTTAAGAACAGCTTTCTCAAAAAGCAGCTTTCTGGTAGCGGTGTGGGGAAGGTGGAAGGAAGCCTTAATGGGGGCTTACCGGACACTGGATTAGTTGCTTCATTCTAGAATTTCATTTACATCCACCCTACTCTAGGCAACCCGTAGTGAATAGATGCGTTCTAAAAGACAACCTATAAAGAGAAGTTTTACGTAAAGAACCCTATTTTCCCATTGCCTTGAACTATAAAATGAGAATTTTGATCCTAACTCTGGGCTCTCCCACAGGTGCCCAGTGACAGTCTTCTGAGTGCCCACATGCCTGACCACCAGGACTCCTCACACCTCCCCAAGGCATGCAGGAATCTCCCTATTTTCCAATCCTGCCAGCTGCTGGTTGCACATGAAGTAACACGTAGGCAGCCCAGAGAGAGGCGGCAGCCCCCTTCCCACACCCTTGGTGTTCCCTTCTCAACGCGGCAGCAAGGACAGTTTCTGCAGCTGGCAGGTCCAAGTGTTCTAGTACTGGGTGAGCACAAGGCATGGGGCCCCTGGGCGCCCATCTCAAGAGTCTCAGGTGAAGTCACTCTCCCAAGCATGTCCCCAAGAATGGTCTGTGTCTTAGTTTGGGTTACTTACCCCCAAGGAAAGCTCTAGACGATGGTGTGCTGTGAACTCACTGGACTGAAGCAGGACAGCATGTTTGAGAATGAAGTCCATCCAGAGAAACTAGGTCCTGCTGGCAGCATGTAAGCCCCTGCCTCAGGCATTACCTCCGGACACTTCAGTTATCCAGGCCAGTAAATCACCCTCGGCCTTACCAGCTTGCGTTGGGTTTTGTGGCTCTTGGTCTAGAAGGGTCCTAACCAAATACACAACTTAATATCATCCTCAAATGACGCTGGGTTGAGTACATGCATGAGATATTACATCTAATCATCTCAGGCTGATTGTGTATGAGACCAAAATATCCTTTTCTCTCTCTCCATCCCCCCTTTCTCCTCCCACCCACCTTGGCTCCAAGCTTGGCTGTTCTGGACAGAGCAGGAAAAGGAAAATGTGTCACGAGGTACCAGGATCCAGCTCATCTCACTCACAGGCTTGAGCTGACATGGGGCTAGGTCTCTCCCCCACTGCAGCATTGCTTCATTTTGTCTGTTAAAGACCAGCTTTCCATGCTTCTCCTGCAATTGGCAGATAACGTGGGCACAGCATCTTCTGAGTTTCCAAGCTATTGGTCCAGCCCAAGATCAAATTAGCTCTTTGGAGCTGCTTCTCCATACTGTTCACTCGTATTAAGTTGGGGATATTCTTGGTCTCCTTTCCAGGGTATCTCCCACATCCTGTTTATTTTTAGACCCACTTCCAGGGTTTTACATGCATTCCCATGAAATGTAACCTTATAAGATTACTCCCATCATTACTGCCTGTTGAGATCTTTTGAGATCCTAATTCTCTCATTTACCTTATAGGCTTCATAGCACCTGTGGGGTTGATGAGTCCAAGTCAGTAGGACTTAAACAAAACAGAACCAACAATCGGTCCTTACAGCCTATAGCAACCTCCCAGAAGTCATCAGATTCATAAGGCAGCACACTCTGGGCACGCTTTTTTTTACACAGCCACTTAGCACTGCAGTGGGACTCTCTATCGTCCCCACCAGGAATAGAGGAGACGCTGCTTGTCTGAATTTCAGAGAGGACTGAGACATCTTTTTTTTTTTGCGGTACGCGGGCCTCTCACTGCTGTGGCCTCTCCCGTTGTGGAGCACAGGCTCCGGACGCGCAGGCTCAGCGGCCATGGCTCACGGGCCCAGCCGCTCTGCGGCATGTGGGATCTTCCCGGACCAGGGCACGAACCCACGTCCCCTGCATCGGCAGGCGGACTCTCAACCACTGCGCCACCAGGGAATCCCAGGACTGAGACATCTTTATATTGCTCTTTCTGAAGAGCCCAGTACCAACCCCAAAAGAAGACAATGTTAGTCAAGCAGCACCTGCTCTTCACGGAACCGGGCTGCACCCAGGGATGGCTGCATCCTTTTACAAGTGTTCACAAACCCTCTTTCAAATAGCTTGCTTTCAGAAGCCATCTTCCCAGGTATTAAGAGTTTGCAAAATCTCTCTTGCACTTTCTGTTGGAAAAGTAGGATTCAAGGAGATGTCTAAGAAAAACAGGATAATGAGAAATGGAAGATGCTAGAGAGGGGCGATTAGAGACCATCTGTTAAAGTAATCTGTGATAAGAACGGAGGTTTTACATTGGCTGAGGACCTCTTAGCTTGCCAAATTACATAGAGTAGGTTTAGGATGAATCTTTCTTTTGTGCTCTCATCAAAAATAGAATCCAGAAGGTTGGGGAGTTGACAGGTAATCTAATCTGTTCCGTGGGCCATATTTCATTGAATCTAAACTATGGCCAGATTTAGAAGACGCTCCATTATTTTATAAACCATCAAGAAAGAAAATGTGTAACCAACGAAACTGTCATACAATGCTTTCTTATCATTCTTTTATTTTGTACTTATGTGCATATGTACTTATTGAAAGAGCTCTTTTAGACTTTAAACGTTTTTATCATCTGTCACTCTTGTGCAGAGATAAAAAAGAAAGTATGAGCAAAACAAATTTGCTAAAACTTCTCAAACGCAGAGTCCAACTCTTCTGAATTCCTTGTCACAGACTTTAAGTGCATTTTCCACATGTCATTTCGATCCATAGCATTAATAATGCAGCTTTTCATAAGAGAGAGCTCCACTATGACCTCCAGATCATCTTTCTGTAATACCCATTCTGCAGGCTTTGATCCTGGTGCCTGATCTTACTAGAAGGTGTTAATGGAAGTTTGAGACAAAACCAGGACTCACTTTCCTACTTCAAAAGGGCAGGCAGTGACTCTAGGTCATGACTGCCACCTTGCCAACAGCAATGGTAGGATACCATTAATTCTAACGTGAGATTGGTCATAAGCTACATCCCAATCTCAGAGATGTGAAAATTGATAATGAACTGAGGTAGCTCTTATAAGGCCGCCTTTTGAGTTATCTGTCCCACCCATCTCCTGACTGATGGCCTCAGCCTCATCCACGGGTAGGCATCACTGTGTCAGACCAGGCCAGGCTGGGCCAAGTGGGTCCTGCAATCTTGGAATTGGGACTAGCTTCTCGTGTAGAGGAAAACACTGGGGTACATGGGGTCAGCCTCTCCCACCACAGGGGTCACGACCAGAGAGAGCTGTGCCTGACAGAGGAGCGAAGCTCCCACACAGAGAGGGGCCGAGATGAGAAGGAGAGATGGCAGGCTCTTGGCTTCCCGTCAGTCCCTGCCTGAAGCTGGGCTGCTGCCTAGGCCCTGGGTTCTGGAGACACCCTGAAGCCCATTTCCCCTTTGTCTCTAAGCCGGCGAGGTGGTCCAGTCACTAGCAAAGTGTCCCACTGCAGCACCTTAGCTGTGCCTGCTGAGACAGGGGCTGCCGCACCACTCTTGGGGCTCTGGAAGCCTCCACGGTCACAGAGTGGCTTCTAGGGCTATAGTTTAGCTGAAGGACCCTATCCCACCATGTCTGAGTGTCCTGTTATCTCTGGGCCCTCTCTGCCTCGACGTAGGCTTCCAGCTCTGATGTCCAGGTTTGCCCGGTGCTGGGTGAGAGGGGTGTCTGTCCAGTGCCGTCCTCCAGGGCACTGCATGCAGACAAGGTTCTTCAATGGTTTTAGTGGCAGTGCTGGTGCTTAGTTACCTCTCTTCTGTCCCCCTAGGGGGTGAAGGAGCAGCCTATGACCTCGGGGCAGACTTGTCCGTGTGAGGTCATCTACCCCATCTGGGGTTAAGCCCACAGCCTTCATCCCCTCAGCCAGTGCCACTAACCAGGTGAGCTAATCAGCCTACCCACCTCCTGCTGGGCCTAATCATTCTGGCCCTTTTGGAGTTTCAGAGCTTTGAAGCTTCCATCTCCCTCCTCTGCAGACTGGCAATGTTAGGGTTAGGAGTTCTGGTCCAGTAGCTGTGACAGCCTCCCAGGGATGACGTTGCAAGTTCAGGCCTCTGAAGCTGGGGTGGTTTCTCCAAAGCCTCAAGCCTGTAACGTGGGTCACTGGCGTCAGGGAGGCAGCCAGGCTTCCCAGAGGCCTGGATAATGGAGCAAGTATTAGTGTCCTATTGTTGCTGTAACAAATTACCACAAATGTAGTGGCTTAAAATATGAATTTATTATCTTACAGTTCAGAAACCCAAAATGGGCCAGCAGGTTTGCATTCCCTCTGGAGGCTCTAGGGGAGAGTTCATCTCCTTGCCTGTTCCAGCTTCTAGAGGACAGTGCCTTCCTTGGCTTGTGGCCTCATGTCATTCCAACCTCCACCTCCATCATCACATCTTCTGACATTGCTGGCCTGGTTCCCTCTTAGTAAGAGCCCAACCAGATAATCCAGAATAACCTCCCCATTAAGTACCTTAACTCAATTACCCTCTGCGAAGTCCCATTTGCCATGTAAAGTAACACGGTCACAGGTCCCAGGGATTAGGACATGGACATCTTGTGGGGACCGTTATTCAGTCCACCACAGAGTTCAAAGACTAGAAGAGGACTCCTCTTGTGTTTAATTTTTTTTCCTTTTTTTTTTAAGATGTTGGGGGTAGGAGTTTATTAATTAATTAATTTATTTTTGCTGTGTTGGGTCTTCGTTTCTGTGCGTGGGTTTTCTCTAGTTGTGGCAAGCGGGGGCCACTCTTCATCGCGGTGCACGGGCCTCTCTTGTTGCGGAGCACAGGCTCCAGACACGCAGGCTCAGTAGTTGTGGCTCACGGGCCTAGTTGCTCCGCAGCATGTGGGATCCTCCCAGACCAGGGCTCGAACCCGTGTCCCCTACATTAGCAGGCAGATTCTCAACCACTGCGCCACCAGGGAAGCCCCTAGAAGAGGACTCCTCTTAATGGTATTTTCCTAGATGTACATGATATGTTATCACCTGAACCTTTGACCCCAAAAGCCAGCAATGAGGAGTAAAGGGACTTGAAATCGCCTATTTAGAAATAAGTAAACAGATGAAGTAAATCAAACTCTTAGTACTAATACTTTGGAGGTGTTCAGCAGTTTGTAAGCATCATGACAACCAGTGGGTTAATTTAAGGTGACTGAACACGGCAGAGAACCTGGCATATATTAGCTTTGTGGTTTTTCATCTGAAATGTATAATTGAAATGAGACGTGTGATTTTAATTCTGGAGGTGTAAGAGAATTGTTAGTAAACAGCTTTGAACTGCTCCAGAGAACGTGACTTACTACATTTATAATATTTCAATTGCTTTGTGCTGAGTGAAACTTTGCCGCTTGGATTTGAATCTTCCTGGGTTGGGAGTCTGATGTCCTGGAAAGAATTACTAAAACTTATAAATATATTTATAATATTTAAAGGAATTTAATGAAGTTTGCAAGTGGCGTTGTTTGGGGGGATTAAATCTGTTAAATGTATGAATGATTAGGACAAGAGCGTTTTTATTTTTACAGAAAAATTACATTATCAATAAAACAAGATGTCCATGATGACCTTAAAAGCTTAAGAAATCAATTTTTAAGATTTTACTTCTTTAACAGATTGAAAATTAATTTAATTATAGTCATTTGCACACATACAAGCACCCTTGAACACTGAGAAACTCAAACTCTTGAAGGCTGTGGAATAACTCTGTAAACACACTTCATTCAAATGACTCACACATTCTTTTAAAAATGGATCGTATCTCTGGAAATTGAAGCTTTTTTAAAAAAAAATATTTTGGCCACGCCACATGGCATGTGGGATTGAACCCACATCCCCTGCAGTGGGAGCATGGAGTCTTAACCAGGAAGTCCCTGGAATTGAAGCTTATTAAAGAACTTACACCCTGAGTTTAGGAAACTTTCTGGTTGGAACAGTTTCGCTCTCCTCAACTCCTATACCACCTTGCCCTTGGGTAGACTTGCATGTAAATACCTAGAACAACGTATCTTGCTTATCGGCCTCTCTCCAAAGACTTTGAGGGCAGGCTCTGGCCTTTTTCCTCAGTTTTCCCCACAGAGCTGCAGTCAGAGCAGACCCACCTTGAGCATTTACTGGCTTACCAGCCAGTGGTAAAACCTATAGGAATGTTTACCAAAGCAAAAGCCAACCTCTCTCCCCATGTCTTTTCTCCTGAGCAGCCTTGCCTCTTTCCCAGGGCAGGGGTGTTCCAGAAACTCATAGAACTAATTCCTAAACAAGAGGGCCTCACACTGAAGAACTTATCTTTGGCTCCAGTTCAGTAAGTTCTGATTTAGGCTTAGTCCTCTTATATGAGGGGACATACCACGTTGAGGGTTCTCTTTTTAAGAGATCCTTCAAGCGAATCCCTTGAAACTTAAAATAAGATTGACAACTAACATTTATATGCACTAATATTTTAGGAGCTCTGTGTATTACAGCATCAACTTTCCAACAGCACTATTATTCCCTGTTAACAGATAAGGGAACTGTAGTGCACAGTTAACCATTTTGTAAATGGCAGTCATGAATTTAAACACTGGCAGTCAGACTCCACAGACCCAACTCCCTGTAACCACTACACCAAACTGTTTTGCTCCTAGACACAGCCAGAACTGGAACACAGACCTTTAGCTTCCATTGCTAAGTTACATTTCTGTAAATCACTGCACTGTTACCATTACTGGTACCATTATCGGCAGTCTTCATTGCCTGATAACCTCGAGGAGGAAACACAGGTAAGGGGAAAAAACAGGAGAAGCTACAGAAGTGCAAACAGATGTCCTGGGGACCTTGTTATAAGGCAGATTCTGATTCAGGAAGGTCTGGGGTGGGGCCTGAGAGCCTGCATTTCCAACAAGCTCCAGGTGATGCTGGACAGCGGCCGTCTGCGGAACAGTCTGAATAGCAAGGGACGAGATGCCTCTGAGAATGTGTCCCCTGTGACAAAAATAAAAGGAAGGGGGGCATATAGATGTTACAGAGCTGTTTGATGCTGTGGGAGACAAATGAAGGTAGAGTCTACTTTTAACTCATAGGAGCCTCGTGAGGAAACGACCTTCTCCTTTTAAAAACGAAACTGAAATGTAAGAAGATGGAATGCGCCAAGGTCAAGAGCATATTAGGGGTGGTCCAGGTGCCCCCACACCATCGACCCCACACACACTTCTGTAAAACAGTAAGCAAGGAGCAAGCAAAGAGCTGACATGGGAGTGCTGTTGCTTTAATATGGCGTGTGCCAAGCAGCATCAAAGTGGTCCACGTTTGCCAATTTTCTCCTGACCGTTTTTTTTTTAGTGTTGCGTTTTAAAAATAATTAATTAATTTATTTTATTTTTGGCCGCGAGGGTCTTGGGTCTTCGTTGCTGCGTGCGGGCTTTCTCTAGTTGCGGCGAGCGGGGTCTACTCTTTGCTGCGGTGCGCGGGCTTCTCATTGCAGTGGCTTCTCTTATTGCGGAGCAGGGGTTCTAGGTGTGCGGGCATCAGTAGTTGTGGCTCGAGGGCTCTAGAGCGCAGGCTCAGTAGTTGTGGCGCACGGGCTTAGCTGCTCTGCGGCCTGTGGGATCTTCCCCAACCAGGGATCGAACCGTGTCCCCTGTATTGGCAGGCGGATTCTTAATCACTGCCCCATCAGGGAAGCCCCTGTCCTGATTTTATTGAGCAATATTAAAAAAAAAAAAAAAAAGTGTGTGCTTATAAATAGGCTAATTACACCTCTGGACTTAAAAATGAGAAGACAAGCCACATAAATTCTCTTCCTTAAAAAAACAGCCATTTCAAAAGATTTTCTTTAATATCATAAAATATTTTCATGGACAGGTGAGCTAGCAAACACACATGCACCAATGTGCCTTTGACAAGATTATCCCCTACCCTCACCCCCCCACTCCACATCAAGGTGGACATGAGATTGGAGAAATGAATACAGCAGATGGTACAGATAGAAAAAAAAATCGATAAAAAGGATGGATATAACATTGTGCTTGGTTATTTTCCTATGTCACAACAAAACAAAACATTTCGGTGCAAATAGTTAATTTTTCCTCTTTTCCATTTAAGTCTGGTGGAGAAAAAAATACTTTTTCTATAATAAAATATGTGGTTTTTTACTTTTTCTAACGTAACTTTTTTTCTTTTTTGCAGAAAATAATTTTGTAAACTGTCACTTCACGGTCTGGGAGGCTCGATGCCACTTGGGTCCAGCTCGCCCCTTTGGAGGCGGAGCGCGAACCAAACCTGGGCGGGAGAGGGGGGACAGCTGAGGCGCAGGGCTGGGCGCGCATGGCGGACGGGGGCAAGGGCGTGGGCCGGCAGGAGGGGGTTAGAGGTCACTCTCGCCGTACAGCGCCGTGGAGAAGGACATGTAGTCCAGAGCACCTGGCACGGCGTCGGGGCCGGTGTAGGGGGCCATTCGCGCGATGCAGTACTCAGCCTGGTCAGGCGGCAGCTCACGGCGCAGCTCGTCCACAGTGATGTAGTTCTGCGGAGAGAGCGCGGTCAGGACGGCGGGTCAGGGCGGCCACAAAGCAAAGCGGCCGCAAAGGCCAGAGGCCGTAAACCTCACTCGTGACATTAGGTACCCTGTTCCATCCCCGTTCTGGCCCTGTCCTCATACTTCTGGATATAGAAATACGTGTGTGTGTGTTGTGTATGTACACACACGCACACGTATATTACACATTCATATGTATGTATATAAATATATACGATATACATACACAAATATAACCACATACACGTGTATATAAATATATACGATATATATGCATATACACATATAAAACCATATACATGTGTGTATATAAATATGTACTATATGCATATACACATATATAACCGTATACATGTGTGTATATAAATATATACACATATACACACATATAACCATATACATGTGTGTATATAAGTATATATGATATATACACATATAACCACATACATATGTGTATATAAATATGTATGATATATACATATAACATATATGTGTGTATGCACATGTATATTGCACATACATATGTATATATGTGTATGTGTATAAATACATACGATATATATACATATACACATATATAACCATATACGTGTGTGTGTGTGTGTGCGTGTGTGTGTATTTAAGTCCCCTTATAAGTTTTCCACTTCTATAACTACTTGAGGCGGTTTCCAAGCTAACTGGAAGTGCTAACTGCACCTGTAATCTTTCCACGTATCGCTCTAGCCCGCCCCGGCCACAGGCAGGATCAGCAGCACCGTATCTGGTGGGACAGAGTAGGGCCCCCCACACCCACTCAGCTGGGCTCCGAGGACATCACCCAACTCCTGCAAATTACATGAGCATCAATCATCATCAGATAGCATCATCGCCACAGACAGCTACCTGAACCGTGTTTGCGAAATTTGGACCTGACCCCACCTGGCCTGGCTCCCAGTCTGGGTCTCTGCTTTCTCCCCGCCTTGGGCTCGCCCATGAAAGGCTACTTGGAAGCTACTTCTTTTGGGAGCTTGAGGCGCCACAGGAGCTCAGGGGCTCTGACCCACAAGGCGGGACCCCGTCCTATGCCCTACTTCTGCCAGAGTCCCCCAGGAGCCAGTCTGAAGGAGGGAGGGGCTGGCCCTCAGGTCACTTCAAAAGTCAGAAGACCAGGTCCCTTTCTGGGCCCCGGAGACCTCTACAAAATGAGTCACTTCAAGGAGGCGGCTTCTCAGGGTCCTTCCAGCTCCAAAGCGCTGACTCTAACACGCTGTCCTCGAACTTAAGTCAGACCTTTAGGAACCACTTTGTGGGTTGAGTCTTTATTTCCATATAGATTAAAACATTGCAGAAACTATACTCCCTATTGGCTAAGGAAGGATGGCATAAGGATTATCCTGTGAATTTTTCAGAAAGGGAATCTGGCCTCTAGATGTCTCTGCCCCCAAATTCCCCTGGATGCTCCCACGTTTCCACTGTCAAGCAGTGCACTGCAGGGAACTTGGGAGATTTGGAAAATTGAAGCTGACTGCTGCTCAGGGTAGAAAAATGAGACACACGCTTCCTTCCTGCTCCCTACCTATATGCCATACCTTGTGTCCAGAATGATATAGGGGCGAAGTCCAAGTTCCCAGATGGACCTTCCATCACACACTCCACCTGACTGGACTGCCCTCCACCACCCATCATTTCGTCACCAGTATCTCATCACAAGTATGACATGCAGTATCCCTGGCAGGGGACCCCCTTAAGCTAACGCTGTGTCCTAATGCCTTAGCTGATCCCAAGACATTACAGAAATGGGTAGAGGTGACAGCAAGGAGGCCCGGGGGAAAGGAGGAGCAGTGGAGGTGCTCACGACCACCCCTCCAGGTCAGTCCGCCCCAGCATGGTGCCCACACCACAGCAGACCCACCTTATCCCCGGCCAGGATCTTGAAGGAAGCCATGACTTGGTCTGCTGTATCTGTGTCAGCCGTCTCACGGGACATAAAGTCGATGAAGGCCTGGAACGTCACTACCCCTAGGCGGTTGGGGTCCACAATGCTCATGATGCGGGCAAATTCTGCCTCTCCCTGGAGGGAAGAGCCAATCCCAGGCCTGTCATCCTCTCAGCCACGGTCTCCTCTCTCTATGGACCTCAAGCCCCTGCGGGCTCGGAGTAGCCTGAGGCTATTAGAGAGGGCAAAGCAGACCCCTGACCTAACCTGGGTTGTCTTGAGGGCATGATAGGAACATAATACCCAATAGTGAAGACCCAGTTCAGGCTTCCCACCCTCTACGGATGCCTTGATTCCTCTTGGAGCAAAAATGATAACGCTGATAATAATTAATGACAGCAATGGCTAACACTCCCATAGCATATACTATATACCAGGCACTATTCTAAGTGCTGTGTATACTTCATTTAACCCTCCTCACAACCATATGAGGTAGGTATTTATTTTATTATTTCCATCAGGTTCCCAGATGAGAAACCTAAGGCCCAGATAGGCTTAGTGACTTGTCCAAGGTCACACAGCCAGTAGGTAGAAGAGCTGAGACTTGAACTTGGGTGGTCTGCCTCCACCGCACTGTACTTTCTATGTGTCAGACATGAGCACAGCACTCACGTGAGTTCCTTCACTTAACCATTACAACAGTAGGGCAGGGCTCCCCTCACCTTATCTGGGCCCCCAAGCTCGTGATGGCAGAGCTGGGATTTATTCCTGGGTTCCCTGTTTCTAAAGCCCGTGCCCCTGCCCCTCTGCTGGGCAGCCCATGGGCTCTGCACTCTGCACCACAGCCCAGGCGTCGCCGGGCTGCCTGGCTGAGGCCCCTGTCCCACTCAGAAGGTCGGCACGAGGGCTGGCAGCTGAGAAGGTTGGGGAGGGGCTTGAGGAAACGGCAAAGGGGCAGCAGGCCTGGCTGGAGCCATCACACGGGCAGAGATGGAAACCTCCACGCCTCATGTGAGATGAAGCAGGACCAAGCCCCACCCAGAGTGCCCACCACCAGTCCTTCCTGGCAGCCTTGGGGTCAGCCCCACCATCCACAGTGGGAGAGAAAAGGCCCACGTCCACTGTAAATATCAAAAGATAAACCAGCAGAGAGAGGCGAGAAGGCCAGGTCTCTGGGACACACACAGGCCCTGCGGCTGGGCTCAGCCTTCAGGGCACCATCTTCCCCATGGACCAGAATCTTGAGGCCCCTCTGGGGAGGGCACCCTGAGCCTGAGGGCCTCCAGCCCGCCACGGCCAGGACTCGGCCTCTCGAGTCAGCTGGCTGCCCCTGGCCAGAGAGTGGGGTTTACATTACCATGTTGTAACCCATGGAGATAAGGCAGGCGCGGAAATCATCCGTGTCCATCATGCCTGTCTTCTTCTGTGGGGCCAGTGGCACCGAGACACAAGGAGGAAGGGCCGGCCGAGGGCCAGGAAGACATGGCCCAGGTGGCCAGAGGGGAGGTCGAGGTGTACGGTTTGGGGGTCAGGAAGGGGACAGGAACGTAGGAGGAGCAGATGCAAATACACATCCGGGGGAAAAGTCCACAGGAAGGAGGAAGACAGAGCAGGGAGATGCAAATATCCGTCCACAGGATGGAGAGCGGCGAGGAGAGAGGAAGGTGGGCACCGAGCAGGTTCCCACGAAAGACAACCGAGGGCAGAGGTCGGAGTAGTGGGGGGGAGGAGCCCGACACGGGCCAGGGGGGGACAGCAGGAGAAGACGAGCCCCGCGGCCCACAGGGAAGGGGAGACAGGGAGATCCAGACAGAGAGAGAAAAGAAAAAGGAGAAACGCGTTATTTCTCGCCCCGGACGCCACCCCTGAGCGTGCTCCATGCAGGAGGCGAGTACCTGGGGGTCGTTGCCAATATCATAACCCAAGCTGATGAGGCAGGCTTTGAACTCCTCGGGACCCAGCGTGCCGGAGTGATCCTGGGGCCGCCGTGCGCCAGCCAGCGAGCCATGCGGTGCCAGGGAGGTAGAGGCCGTGAGGGGAGGGGTGGGCCATGCCCCGGTGGAGGGTAGCGAGTGTGGGGAGACAACAGGGACAAAGGCATGCGGATGGGGAGGGCGGAGGGTGGAGGGTCGGGGGAGGAGGGGAAATAAAAGTGCACACGGTTAGACACACAGACGAGGCCCAGGGGCCCTCTCCCTGGCACACTCAGCCCTGCTCCGGAAGGCAGGCCACAGGGGAGCACGGTGAGCCACAGGGGTAAGCAGCTGCCTCACAAGTGCCCAGCCCACCTCCGGCCCTGCTGCCCAGACCGGGGTTTCCAGGAGGGTTCCACCCACCCAGGTGCCTGGAGGGCAGTGAAGCAGGCAGGGGGGGTGGGCAGCACCTAAGACCATGCTCCCGCCCCCTGTGGCCACCGCAAAGCCCCAGGGCACTGGGAGGGGCAGCCCACGCAGAACTGTCCTGTCCCAGAGCTAGGAGGAGAACCCAGGACTGACGACTCTGACAGCCCCGCAGTGTCCCAAAGGCTACACCGGGGCGGGGGGGCGGGGAGGAGGGAGCCCCTGCTCTGTCCTGAGGCAGAAGCAAGGGATGGTCCCCACAGCCAGGGGACAGCAGGCCTTCCTTTGAGGCTATGGCAGCCTGGCTCCCGGGGGTTGACTCCTGGTCGCAGGAGACCAAGGGTCAGGGGTCAAAGGCTCTCTCCTTAACTCACAGTGCGAGCACTCTCTCCAGGAAAGCGGGGAAGCTCATGGGACACCAGGACGGCTTCTAAGACTCGCGGTGCAGAGTCAGGGCAGGCTGACAGCAGTTCCTCCCGGCCACCCCCCTCCCCTACTTGCCCAGGAAGCAGGCCCACGTGCTGGGCAGTGCCCTCCAGGGCCCTGGGGCAGGAGGGGCTGGGGCTGCCCTAAGCGAGTGCAGGGGGCGGGGCTCACCCGGTCAAAGTGGTTGAAGGAAGCCCGGAACTCGTTCATCTGCTCCTGGCTGATGCCCTTGGCATCCCTGGTCAGGATCTGGTTCTCCACCTCGTTGATGGTCCTGGCGATGGTGGTGAGCAGCTGCTCCCAGCCCACGCGGATGTGCTGGGGGTGGGCAGGGCCTGTCAGCAAAGGGGTCCCAGGCCTGGGCCACCCCTGCCTGCTCCTTCCCCTGACCATCAAAATGGCCAAAGCAATCGAACCAGGCCTTCTGTCCAGATTTACAGTGTCACCAGGGGTCACCAGAGGGCGGGGGAACCAGGACAAGGACAACCCACCAGGACAGAGGACCCTGATGATGAAGGGGGAAGCACAGGAGGGTGGTGGCCCCTACCGGGGATGGCAGAGACCAGAATGACCAGTGTGGTCAGGTCAGGAAGGAGGGCAAAGTTGGCAGCAGGAAAAACTAAAGGACAAAGAAGTGGGTAATTCCCTGAATAGCCAACTCCATAACCTCACACACATGCCTTCACGGTCAAAACAAGTAGGTCCTTTAGAAAGCAGATGGCAAGCCAGTGTTTGGAGACCACCAGCCTCAGAATCACCGGCTGTCTGTTAAAAATTTAGATTCCTGAGCCCCATTCCAGACCCAGTGAATCAGATTCTGGAGACGGGGCCTGGAATCTGCATTCTCAACAAGCTCCTCGGGAAATTCAGAAGGTACTGAGGACTGAAGACCCAGAGCTCCAGGAGTGAGGAGAAGCGAGTCGCCCCTCACTGAAAAGCCAGAGTTTATCCTACTATGGCCAGTTTGCTTGGATGATGGGTAATCCCCCACCACTACCCCAGCCCAGGATGGTGAAACAGAAGGGGATCTGGGGGTCCCTCTCTGGAGAAGCAAGGCTGGTGCCACCCACCTCCATGGTGTAGTTGGTGTGCTTGTTGTCGAAGATGAGTGCTTCCTGGATGAGCT
The DNA here is from genome assembly GCF_003676395.1 of Aethalodelphis obliquidens. Taxonomy (NCBI): domain Eukaryota; kingdom Metazoa; phylum Chordata; class Mammalia; order Artiodactyla; family Delphinidae; genus Aethalodelphis; species Aethalodelphis obliquidens. The sequence continues at coordinate 41,868,513 of NW_020837954.1, forward strand.
GGTGGTCGCCCTCCAGCTGGTCGATCTTGGGCTTGTAGTTGACGATGCTCTTCTCGTACTGCCGCAGGTGGCTGAGCTGGTCCTCCAGGGTCCCGTGCATCTCAATGGAGATCCTCCCAATCTCCTGCTCACCCGGGAAGGAGGCCCTTGTCAGACCGCCCCACTCTGGGCCCCTGGGGTGGAGATTGGGGCCCCCAGGTCATTGACCAACCCCTCAGATGATTCTTGGCATGGAAACAGCATCATAAAGGATAATGTTATCACCGGCTGAATATCTCCTGTCTCTCGAGGACACCTCTGAGCCTCAGGAAGGGGATGCGAGGTCAGTTGCTAACGTAAATGTTCACTCCTCTGCTCCAACTCCCTTCTCAAGCCTAATCCCGGCTACCATCCATCTCAGGCGCTCTCCCACTGAGCTGGGTCCCTCACAGGCTCAGCGCACCTCCCTACCTTCTCAATGGCCGTGCTCCTGCTGTTCTGTTCCTAGGATGCCTGCCTTGCCCACCTCAATCCCACCTGTCTCCGTGGTCCAGGACTAGTCCCCGTTTCTGTCAGTCTTTCATCCATGTAAGCACACCTTGCTCGTAAAAGCACCTTCTGTGCGCTCAGCTCAACTCAGCAAATATATCCCGAGCACCTACTACGCACAACGTGCTAATAAAGCAGGTGGGGGTGGGATGCAGGGAAGACGCGAACATGAACTCGACGTGGTCTCCGCCCTCAAGGAGCTCAGAGGGACACCATGCTCTAACCCACACAGTGTCCCTTCCTTATCTACATCACCCCCATACCTGGCCCCACAATTCAGCAAAAAATTCCACGCTTGCCCAAAGCTTGGTTCTCTCTCTGGGGAGATCACCCTGCCTGACCAAGCTCACGACTCAGGAGGAAGGGAGACCTGGTCAGCCACATAAGCCAGAGGGCAAGCAGAGTCAGTCGCCTAGGCACCGCTCCTTCTGTGGGAAGGACTTAGTGGTGTCCCTGTGTGGGTCTTTGCTCTCAAACCAGACACCGGAATCACCCCACAGGCCTTCCTCGCATAGACTCCACCCCCACCCACAGGGCAGCAGCCCAGACTCCACAGTCCCCACAGGTCCCATCCCAGAGAAGACAGGGCAAGCCTGAATGGCTGGGATGGTGCTGGGAAGGGTGGAAACCCTCTCCCTGCTTCCCACGATGGGCCCCACCTCCATCTTGGTCTGGATCCAGGGCCCGATGACGTTGGCCTGGGCCGCAAACTGCTTGCGTAGCCTCTCGTTGTGCTGCTGGCGGGCGTGCTCCTCCATCAGAGCCTGGTCCCTCCGAGGCACCAGCTGCCGTACCTGGGGCAGGAACAATCATGGGACACTGGGATGGGCCGGCCATCTGCCCCCACTTCAGAAGAGGAAATGGAAGAGCCGTGAAGGGAAGGGGCCAGTCAGTAATAGAGTGAACACATTGACCTGTTCTAGAGATTCAGCCATTCATTCACTTGACAGATACTGAGCACTTACTATGTGACAAGGAAATCAATGAAAAGTCAGTGAAAATCAACAACACACACAGACAAACATCCCCGCCCCTCTGAAACTTAGAGTGGCTCCGCCCACACCCCAGCCAGCCCTTGGACTCACGTGGTCCCATTTGCCGTTGATCTCCTGAGGCGTGATGGTTGTGTAGGGGTTGGTGCCCGCCATGTTGACGTGGTAGGTCTGGACAATCTTGGACACCTCGTTGTGGATGCCTAGGATGGCCAGGCGCTCCTTGTCAGCATCGGGGAGGGTGGCCTTGAACTGCTCATGGGCTGTGGTCAGTCCCTGGACATAGACGGGCATGCAGGAGAAGCAGTGACTGGGAGGGAAGTCCCTCCCACTCAATGGTGCCTCCCGTGGGCAAGAGGAGACCAGGGAGACCTGCAGGCCCCAGGGTAGAGGTGGGTGGAGGGGCCACCGGAGGCCGGCCGCACACCAGCAGGGAGGCGCAGCGGTATCAAGCCAGGGCTCTCGCGACGGAGCCCCAGGACGGCCGGGCTGGCCACGGGAAGGTGCCGACAGCTTCACGCTCAGGACTGGTGAAGTCAGCAGCAACCCCCCGGGGGGCGCTCACCACCCCACAGTCAGGTCAGGGACAAGGGGTGCTCCAGGTCTGCTCCTCGGGTGACCTCCCCCAACACACGTTCCTCAGCACTTTGCAAAACCTTTTTCGTCTGACACTCTGCAGCTGTACAAAAGAACAGCTTATTGCTATGAAATGGGCTCCTAGATAATTGTTAGGTTAAAAATATAAGGCTCAGGATACAGTATAGAATAAACTTTTTGCATAAAAAAAGGGGCGTGGAGAAGAACATGTTGATAAATAAATGTGCTTGCCTATGCAGAGACCATGTGGTCATACTGCTCACCTCTGGGGAGGGGCACTCGGGGCTGGGGGACAAGGAAGGGAACTCATTGCTTAGCCTTTTTAGCTTTTAGATTTTATACCATGTGCATATATGACTGAGTCAAAATAAATAAAATGCAAAGCTTTCGAATCTATAACATCCTGGGGGTGCTAGCCTCAGTCCTCTCCTTACAGGGGCAGTCCTGCAGGAGTGTGGGCCGTGGGCAGCTGGGGAGCCGGCCTCTGGGGGCGGGGGGGTGGGGCGGCAGCACACCTGGATCTCCTCGATAGTGTGCACGATGAAGGTGTCCTGCAGGTCCTCCATGGCCCCCTCCATCCAGTTGTTGAAGGGTGCGGCCCGCTTGGCATATTCCAAGTACAGCTGGTCAATGGTCTCCAGCAGTTTTTCTGTCCGCTGGGAGTGCCAATGGCATGGAGGTGGGGAGGTGTTTAGCAAAGTCATGTCCAGAATCACCGCGTCCCCCCATCCCTATTCCCAACAGCCTTCGAGATCCTCCCGGCCAGCCCAAAGGGGTTCAGGTCTGGAAGCACAAGACTAACTCAGACAGAAAGAACAGGCTCTCTCTGAGGTGCTGGTTCTTAATATGGGGTGTACGGACCACCCCCCAACTGAGTCACCCAGCCTGGGCCCCAGAGAGTATGGTTTGGAGAACAAGAAAGTTCTCAAACAGCCGGGGTGGGGCTGAGTACACTAAACCGGGAGGATGGGATATGATTAGGACATCTCCATCAGGGCAAAGGTCAAGTCCAGGGTCAATGTGAGCCTTCCACAGGCAGGCCAGGCCAGGGGAAGGTCCGGGGAACCCAGTGGAGCCTCTCAGCCCAGAGCAAAGAGAGTTGCTGAAGGCAGGCCTCCACCTCCCTCCGGGGCCCTCACCTCCAGAGCTTCCCTCCGCTTCTGGGTTAGGGCCCCCAGATTGTCCCACTGGTCACAGATCCTTTGGCACCGGGCGTTGACACTGGGTGAGTCGTAATAGTCCAGCTCACTGGGAGGGAGGAGGCAGGAGGAGTCAGATGACCCAGGTGACCCAGGTGGCCTGCTCTCCTCTCCCTGGGGCTGGGGCGCTGGTGGCACTGGAAGGCCAGGTGTGCTCGCTTCATGAAGGCCTTCCAGGACTCCCCTCCCACTCTCAACTCCTTGGCTTTCAGGAGACCACTGGCAGGAGACCAGCGAAGGCCAGTTCTCCTCTGCAAGGGCCCCCACCCCAACCCTGCAAAAATGCCCAGCGACAGGAAGCCACTAAGGCCAGCCAAGAGCTCAGAGCCAAGACTTGGTCATCCTCTGGTCCCACACCAGCTACAGGTGAGGACCGAAGGCCTGGGACAGGACGGTCACAGGCTACTCCCCACCTGGGGGGAACGTCCTTAGCCTTCCGTACTGATGACTTTTCAGGCCACGCTCCCACCTCCCACAGCGCCCCTGTGCCCGCTGGGCCGGGCCTACTTGAGCTCCTGCGCAATGGCGGCGATCTGCTCCACGCGGTCCTGGTGGGCGGCCAGGTCGCTCTCGAAGGCCTCGTGCTTCTTGAGCAGGGCCTTGATCTCCGAGAGGGTGGCTGTCTCGTAATCCTTCTGTCGCAGCATGGCCTCTTTGCCTGGGGTCACAGACAGGGCACGAGGCTGGGCGGGAGCCGGGCGGTCCCACCTTCTTGACCCCAACTACCCACCCCTCAGGGCCCGGGAGCTCCACTTCCGGTACCTCCCGAGGAGGCGTGCCCTATGCGATGATCAATTATCTGCAGTCCGAGAAAGCAGACATGCAACCGGAACACCCATCCACGATGGAGCAGGGGCAGGAAAGTCACTACTTTCCATGGAGTATGTCAGGGCCATCGGGCGTGGTGATGTACAAAGGCTATGCCGGACCAGGAGGGGAAGTTAGGGCATAACATGAACTTTATAAACAGCAGGAAACAATGATCTATGCCTGTGGTATAACCAGGGAAAAACAAGCCAAGCCCCTCAGGGATACTCCATCTTTAGTTTCTCCAGTTTCTCCAGTTATAGTTGCTGGTCCCCAGCAGCCCGGCAGGGACCCCTCCCCTCAATTACGCTCGGTGTGGGTAGCATGTCCAGTGCACTCTGCACATAAGCCATCAGTGGCCAGAACCTTCTCCCATCATCAGGTGCACTGCCCCCCCCTTTTTAGGGGCAAGGCACACTTGGATTTCTTGGATTTTTGTTTCCCAGGAGAAAAAGGGGATGAGAAATGACCTCCCAGACTGTTGTTAGACAATGGCCATCAGCTACCCTGGGAAGCAGCTGCTGCAGGGCAGGGGCTGACCTGGCCTTGCCTGCACTCCCACCTCCTGTGTTTGCACCCGTCAGGGACGCTCAGCCCCTCTCAGTAAACAAAGGCTGGGCTGTGAGGCGAGGGCTTCTTTCCTTCTCTTTACTCTTTTTTCTTTGTCAGAATAATAATATGACAAGTTTAGGGAAAAAATATCACAGATGAGGCTACTTATCTACTCCTTTTCAGTCCTGCCTTATATGGATGTTGTGTTAAAACCATCAGGTGTATATAAATAAGGTTTCCTGCTTTTAAAATACTCAGCAACACGTCATCAGTTTCTCCTCTGGCTCCAGCGGCTTTTACATGAGCCACTCTGACGGCTGCATAACATTCTGTCGCGTGGCCGAACCGTCACTGGCGTAACCACTCATTGCCCTACCATGGGGCGTTCAGGGCCCTCAGCTTGCACTACTGTAGATGGTCTCATCGCAAACATCCCAGACACGTGACGTCGGCCATGCTTAGGGTTAATTTTTTAGACAGTCTCAAGAAATGGAATTCCCGGGTAAGCGGGCAATAACGCTGTCGAGCGTGAGTACGTGTAGCTAGACTGCTGTGCCCGGCAGCTGTGCCGGCATCTACAGGCATGCCAGCACCTCTCATGACCTTGCTGGTGGCTGGCGAGCTGGCGGGGCCAATCCTTGCTCTGTACCTTTTGGCAAGCTGTTCCTGGGCTCCGGAGAGGACACGATAGGAGCATGTGGGTGAACAGGTGCAATTTCCACCATCCCCCTTCTACTCCGCACATCCACGCTTGGATAAACAGCTCCGTACATGCACAGTGGAATGTGGGGCAGCAACCTCATATCACTGTATACACAGCTCAGCAAACCCCCTCTGCGGAGCCAGGCACACTCCTATCCCCAGCCAAGCCGCGCTACCCCCAAGTGGCCGTCCCTACTCGTCTCCAGCCTAATGTCTGACGATCACAACAGAGCTGGGTGGGGGTGTCTTAGGGCACTGAGCTCCACTGGTCCGTTGGTCTGCCCCGGGGTCTCCAGCTGAAAAGGCTGCATGGCCCTAGGAGATCGGCGGCATGGCCCCCTCTCCAGCCCCAGCCCAGGTTCTGAGGAAAAGACCATTCCAGGTATGATCTTCCCTCTTTGGAGTTAACCTTAGCTGCCAACAAGCAGACATCAGACGTGGCCCCAAGAACCTCCAGGTCAGAGTGATGGAGAAACACAGGTGCTAAGGCCAGGGCTCCAGGGTACTACAATGGGAGGCCAGAAACAGGAAAAGGGCAGGCATTGGAGGGAAGATATCAAGGGCTACCATTTACTGAGTGTGTTACATGGGCCAGGCACCCGACTAAGCATAAAATGCACTTACGATGTGTAAGCATACAACAACCCCATGAGGAGGTATGCTGAGTTGAATAGTGTCCCCCCAAAACGCATGTCCAACCCAGAACCACAGAATCTGACCTTATTTGGAAATAGGGTCTTTGCAGATGTAATTAGTTAAGATGAGGTCACACTGGATTAGGGCGGGCCCTAAATCCAATGACTGGTGTCTTTAGTAGGAAACTGAAAGGCAGACTGAGTCACAGAGACCCAGAGAGAAGCAGCCACGTGGTGATGGAGGCAGAGATTGGAGTGATGCTGCCACCAGGCAAGGAACACCGAGGCCTGCCAGCAACCACCAGACGTGGGGAGGAAGCATTGGACAACCTCCCCCTCAGAGCCTCCAGAAGGAGCCAACCCTGATGACAATCCGCTTTAGGACTTCTCGTCTCCTGAATTGTGAGAGAATGCATTTCTGTCCTGTTCAACCACCCAGTTGATGGTAAATTGCAGCCCTAGGAAACTAATCCGGGAGGGTACATCGTCACCTGCATGTCATAGACAAGGAAACAAGACCACTGGTCCAAGTTACACTGCTTCAAGGTGGCAATGTCGGGGTTTGAACCCCAACCTAATTCAGGGAAGAAGAAATCATTATAGTGACAGGAATAATTAACACATATATAGCATTGTACTATGCCAGGAACTCTTTTCCGTGCATCTAATGTATTAAGACATTTAACCCTCATAAACCTATGAGGTTGGTACTATTATTGTCCCCACTTTACAAATGAGAAAACTGAGGCAACCAAAAGGCTGATGAACTTGCCTAATGTCAAGGGACTAGCAAGAGACAAAACAAAACAAATAAAAAACAAGAAAAAAAGGAGTTGTGGCTGGTGGTTCAGCATGAAAGCCAGGCCCTTGGAGTCGGGGGCAGGGGCTAGGCTGGCCTTACCGTCCGTCCAGGCCTCGTGGATGGAGGCCTTCTGCCGGAACTTCTCTGCCAGGTGGTCGAGCCGCTCCAGCCTCCGGATCTCATTCAGCAGCCACTCCTCATAGCCCTTCTCTGCCTGCTCCAGGCAACCCCACGCGTTGTTGATGTCCTGTTAAGGATGGGAGGCACAGGGTCAGCCCGCCTGGCCCCCCGAGACCCCAGAGCTGCTCCGTGCCTTCCAGGAGGAGCCTCCTCCCCATCTCAGCCATCCCCGTCCAGCCTGCACGGTGTTTCCCAGGGCTCCCGGGCACCAGGCCTCCTGGACAGAGAGTGGGGCTGCCCAGCTACGGGGTGTTGGGTGTGCAGCTCAGTGGGCAGAAAGCCCAAGGCCCTCTGTGCTCCAGGACTGGCTTCTGACAGGATTCTGAGCAATCACAGAGCTCACAGGGCCAGCCAGGGAGACAGAGCAACAGACTGAACGAGGCAGACAGGTGTGGGAGCCTCCCAGCCTTCCCACATTTCTGGGTCCACTCATGGGTCCCAGCCTCCGGGCCCTGGGCAATAATAGCCTGGAGCCTGTAGGGACCCTGGCCTCGGTGAGCCAGCCAGGAGCTGCCCAGAGATAGTGACAGGTACTGAGCATAAACCCACAGGCCTTCAGACAGGGAGCCACTGCCAGGGCCATCCCCTACAGTTAGCACAAGGGCACCCCTGGGCAGTGATGGCTGACCCAGCTCGAGTGCCACCCAGGTCCCTGCCATGTGGCAGGGGCCACACTGCATCCACCCAGAGGAGGGGCTTTAAAGCACAGAGCACCCTCCAGATAGCAGCAGCTCTGGCCATCTAAAAACTGCTGATTCATCCTGTAAAAGGATGCAGTTTTCCAAACTGCATGTACAACGTCACAGCCTTTTCCCTGTCCCCCAGAGTCCCCCCAGGATCCTGCTTCCTTTTCCAATGCTGTCTGCATGCTTCTCCCCGTCCCTTCCATTCCTGCCTTATGTGCTCATGTCTCCTCATCAACTCTCCATTGCAAAGGGCAAAAGCTCTACCCTGTTGAATTTTAAATTTTCTTTTACACGTTTCCCTGGCTCATAAAATTTCTCACATTCTGCGGAGACGGTAAAGAGGAAAGAATAACAAAAAGTGACATAAATGAAGAAAATTTTATGACATGGAAACCTGGTCACAATATATTGTTGTTGCTTTTAAAGCAGCTCATTAATTAAAACATGCTTTAGGATTCCCTTAAAAATTATATTTACAGAGACTAAAAGAATCTCTTTCCCCCCCAACATCTTTTAAGTTGATCCTGGGTAGTAAGATTATGAATAATTTCTACTTTCTGAATTTTGCTTATTTATACCTTTGAAATATCCTACCAAAAAAATTACTTAAGGTAATAAAAACAATTTTTAAGTAAGATTCCATTAAAGTGAAAATTAACCTTATTGCTATTATACCCTGTTTGGTTCAACATATCAAGAGGGATTTTGTTTGCAAAGATGATTTTTCTGAGGGGTAGGGAGGAAGGTGCTGGGGGCAGATCCAAGTGAATGTTCAGGGGTCTGGAAGGGCAAGTCTGACCCGGAATGGTGAGGAGAGAAGGGGCTCTGTTCCTGGTGAGGGAGGGAACCCCACATGGCTGAGTGTGGGCTGGAGACTGGGTGGTCACCTGGAAGGGAGAACTGGTCTCTGGAGCAGGGTGGGCAGGTAGAGAGCACGCGCCCCCGCCCTGCCCCACTCACGATGCGGCATTTGATGGTGAGCCAGCACAGCTCAGGGTGGGGGCAGCCCGGGCGCTCACCGAGACCATCCTGCCCTCGGAGGGCATGAAGGCGGGCCGGTTGCTGAGCCGCAGCTTGGTCTGAAGCGTGTTGAAGTTGATCTCCAGCTGGCACTTCTCCTGCACCTTGGGCGGCTTGTGCAGGCGCCGGTAGTCTCGGAAGTCCTCCAGCTTCTGCTGCATGGCGTGCATGGTGTTCTCGGGTACCCGGTTCTCCAGCCACGGGATGGTGCGGCGGATCCACTCCAGCAGCTGGAGGTAGCAGGGGAGGATGCTGGGATGGGGGCAAGGACTGGCCTCCCTCTCCTCCTGATGCTGGGGGGGCATCTCTCCTGACGGCACGCTCTTTCCCAACTACCCCCCCAGGCCACTCGGCCGGGTTCCAGGGCATTCCCTCTGAGAATCAAAGGCCTCATGAAGCCTGGCCGCTAGGGTATGTTAACTCACAGCCAGCATCACTCAACCTCCCTGCTCTGCCAAGGGGAGACCTGGGGGCAAGATGGCTCAGCTAAGAGCAGGAGACCCGAGTTCTATTTCTAGGTCTACTACCTGGCTGGGCCTCAGTTTCCTCATCTTATCATGAAGGTGTGAACACTCATTCCCTGAGGCCCCTGCCACCTGACCTTCTAGGATTCTAGAATGTGGGTCCCTGACTCAAAAAGGAAGAGGCTGGCCTCTGGGGCACAGGCAGGGATTGTTTTCCTCGATGAGGTGACGGAAGAGGAGTGGAAGTGATGAGAGGAAAGACGTGATCCCCTGCAGGGTACCAGGCACGTGGCCTGAACTAACTCATCTGAATGATGGCGAGAGCTACGTTGTCATGGGGTTAAGTACTGTGATCCTGCCTCAGGTGGCGGAGGTGGTAACCAAGGCACTGTGAGGTTCTGTGACTTGCCAAGGTGACCAAGGTGGAATGGTAGCACAGGGATTAAACCCAGGCACCTGGGCACCAGAACTTGGGTTGTCACTATGCTGGACGGCAGATCTGATCTACCGAGAGGCTGGGCTGAGCTGTTCAGAGGCCTGAATTCTTCTAAGGAAGAAGCAAGTGGAGCTCTAACCCAAATGCAGCCAATGGCAGAACAGCAGATCCAGTCCTGTCCCCTCCTGTCCCCTGGGTGGGCCCAGCTGCTAAGCTAGCCTGAGCCAGCACTGATTTCTCCCCCGTTCATATCCTCTGAGAACCGCATACTCCTTTTCTAGTCCAAGCGAAACCCCCAGCACAACAGTACACTCACTGGTCTCGAAAGGCCTCCGAGGTCCCTTAGCACAGCTCTCACTTGTTAAGTGAAAAAAAAAACAAGACCCAGAGAGGTGAAGGGATTTCCCAGGCTTACTCTCGGTGACAGAAAAAGGCTGGAACTCGGCTCTCCAAAGCCCAGATTGGCCCCGGACCCACCCTCTGCTTTCTGGGAGAGCAGAAGCAGAGCCGAAGCCGCCCTAGGAGGACTGCTGGGGATGAGGGATGACACCAAGCCTGGGACTGTGCCTGGGCACAGATGTGGAGGTACGGGTTCTGGGGCCCCCTCGTCTCTCAGGGCAGGGTGGCGGGGCCTTGCTGGGGCCAGGCCGGGAGAACCCAGAGGGAACCCACATCGCTGGCCAGCTTTTCGTAGTCTTCCATGAGGCGCTCATTCTCCTGGTTGACGGCCAGCACCTTGCAGATGCGATTGGCGGCTGTCTCGGCCTGGCAACAAGACAGAGAGGGACACGGTCAGCCTCACGACAGCGGGAGCGCCTGGCACACGCCTGCGGTGACAACGTCTCCCCCCCGCCCCTGCAGATCACGCGGTTGGAAGGCACCTCCCAAGACTCTGAATTCACAGGCTCCTTGCCATCCTCTCTGCCAGCCCGGGCCGAGTCCCACAGATCACGTGAGCCCAGACGGAGACCTTAGCGGCTGAACTGGGGGCCCCTGAAGAAGAGCCTAAGTTTGAGATCCAACATGTATGTTGGAAAGAAACTAATCCAATGACTGGTAGAATCGAAATACTCAGCTCAGGTGGAGGGGTGAGAAAATCCATGCCCATCCTGGAATTCCAAACTGGAGACCCTGGGACTCCCAAGGCTCAAGGCTTTCAGACTGGCTTTGCCAGCATCTTGGAGATGCAGGAATTCCAATCTGGGAGTCCTAGAATAAGGTGCTGATAAGGAGCGGGGCCTCTCAGGACCCCTGCAGAATCTCTCTAGGCTCCTGGCCCAAAGCCCAAAGAACTTTAAGAGAAGCTGCAGGAATTAAGGATCAACCCAGCACAGGTAAGATGTCCAGAAAGCAGGCACGGGCACCTCTGGGAAAGCTATGCACACACTCCACACCGAGTGCTGGGCCAGCAGACACCCGATGTGGGCCTTGGTGGCAAGAGGAACTAAACAGGACTGAACAGCAATCAGATACAAAAGGCCCAGCAACCCCAGGGGACACTGCTTCTCCCGCTTAGAGGGCACTGTGCACCCGACACCGGCAGGGGCCAGGCGCTCCTAAACCCACTTTGCTCAGGTGATCTTTGAATGCAGTTCTTGCGCACATCCTAACCCAGCTGCAAGGGGAGGGGAACTCGAAGCCATTGTGGGGGTCCTGTGATAGGAAGATGGCCTAAGGGTGGCAGCAGATAACGCCAATGAGCAAACAGACAAGCATCCTGGGGCCCTGGAGAAGGGTGACCCTGCAGATGGCAAAGGTTTAAGGGGGAGAAAGATGGGACCTTGTGCCCGGTTGATGAACAAGACAAAACGGGTTTCAACTGCAGCAAGATAAACTGAGGCCAGGCATCAAGAAGTTCCTGAGAATGACGGTGCTTTGACTTGGGAAGGAACAACTGAGAAGATGTAAATGCTTTTTCATTGCAGAACTCTGCAAATAGAACACACGCCCACCCAATCATGTGATGCGTGGGTGACTGCCAGGTGTGTGTGTGAGGGGGCAGGATGAGATCACCATAAAGGTTCTTCCAAGCTCCAAGCGAAGACACTGCACCCTCCAGGGCGAGGTTTCAGGGCGGGTGGGCCTCCAGTGGGAGAGCTGTGGGCGTGGCCAGAGGGGGAGCTGAGAGTCCCAGGTCTCAAGAAACTGAGACAAGCAGTCAATCCTTAGATCCTCACCCACTGCGCCCCAACCTAACCCTGTCCTGGAGATGCCAAGGCCACTTCTCACAGGACCATCAGGAACTCCTGACGGATCGTCCTTCCTCTAAGGAACCAACAAGCAACCATGGGGGATCCCAAGAGGCCACAAGGAGAGAAATTCCTTCCTGGAGCCCGTCCCAGAAGATGTGGGGCCCCGGAACGAACAGGGTCATGGGAACTGGGCTGATGTCCCCATGAAGCTGCCCCAGGAATCTGCCTGGAGTCACCGGGGCCACTTCCCTTGAAGGCTGGGGAGGGGACCCGGGGGAGGCCAGGGCTCTCCCGTGTGCTGACATGTATGTAAGACTGTGGGGTGGCTGCACAGCCCCCAGCCCAACGTACTGACCAAGCAAGTAAGGATCGCAGGTAGCCCCTACTCGTCGGCGAGACGCAGCTGCCACTGTGATGGCGAACGGATCAAGCCCACCTTCATCGTGTTCTCCTCCTGAGTCATCTCGAGATCCTGGGCTCAGAGGCCGTAAGCTTTGATCTGTGTGTCAATCTGTGAACTTGGTGGACGGAGGCCTGTGCTCATGGGATTCTGGAAGGCACGTCCCGCGGGCCTTAAGGGCCTTGGCCGTCCCTCAGAGGCCCCAGGGTCAAAGGGCGCTCCTTTTGGATGAAGTCTAGGGGAGTTCCCGGGTGGGCCTCCCGGGGACTTTTTATAAATATCATCAAATGGGCTGAGAAAAAATTTTATAGAAACAGGCCAAAGGACGACTTCCAAGTGCCAAAGGAAAAGATTACGAGAAATTTGTTGACCCTTCCATGGTTTGTTTTTTTGTTTTTTATGACCCACTTTAAGGTGTATTGTTATACACTGTAATACAAAACAATGTGCTTAGTTTTATATGAGTTATTTGTTTCTAAGTTACGGATTATTAGCCCCGGAGCGCTTAGCTATCCTCAAATGAAACCCTCAGCTATTCCAGGCCAAACTGCCACGCTACTAATCAGCATCAAATTAGCTGGTACAGGTACAGTCTGGAGAGGAAGCAGCCTCCATGCCGGTGACATCCAACAGCCACATGAGGCCAAATGACGCGCCGTGGCGCTGCCACCCACCACCTACAGTCATGCGAGTGCCACGAAGATCTCATCTGTGACATTTGTCGTCAAAAATTTCCCAAATCTAGCTAGAATTGCCTTCCTCCCACAGCTTCCCACTGCCTCATCTTTCTCCATGTCCCAAGTCAGCTCCCTGCCCTGGTGTCCCTGCCAGCGAGGCCCCCAGACACAAGGGAGCCAACCCCGCGGCGCTCTGCCCTGACCCCAGCGACCGACTCTGGCTTTGCCCCCAATCCTCACTCCAGGCAGCGGGACGGACGTGCTCTCCTCTGGAGGCTGCACCGTCACACCATGGAGCGTCGCACAAGCTGTGACCACCTTCCTCCACCTTCCCTGAGCCTTTCAGTTGCAGATCCCCACCACTCAACCCTTAAGAGCCTCAAGCTCCAGTGTCTCCCGCTCGAGAAGCCTCCACGCCCCGCAGCCCTGCAGCGCCCCTCCCCTGCTCAGCTCTGCCGCAGAGCAGGGATTAGGCCACAGCATCACGAGCTTGTTTATTAAGAGCTTTCCCGGGTGGACCATGAATCCCTCGAGGGCAGGAACGGGGTTTCTTTCCCTTAGAAGATTCACAACCAGCTGGCGACAAATGGAAGGCTGCGAACAGCATCATCTACTCCTAAAAGCATCCAGAACCCCCTACAGCAAGTCCGGTTTGTGCCCCAAAAGGCTGTTTCTCAGAAACAGTTCCCAATAGGCCATGAATGTTAAAGCAACAAACAAACGCTGGTTGCCACAAGCCATTCTAAACCCCTCCAGGGGAAGAGGAGGGGAGAGGAAAGCTGAGAAAGGATGAGAACCAAAACCAACGCGTCAGACAGGAGTTGGTCCTCATCTGACTAGGCGCGTCCATCACACACACTGGCATCCGTACAAGTGCAGTACCCACACAGGCACACAAACACGTGTACACCTGCACGCACGCATGTATTAGACTCGGCCGTCTTTCTAGTTCCACCGCCCAAGGCTTGATAAGAGAAAGACAGTGAAGAGGATGCAGGGCACTGGGCGTGGGTTTCAAGGACACTTTCCCCCACTGGCTCCAGACACGGAGACAGTCAAGACAAGAAGAGTCTATGAGTCTGAAAGACTCCTCCTTCTTCCACGGGAGAGGGGCAAGATTCCCCTCCCACCAGCCTGCTGAGCTGTAAGCAGTTGCCTGACTCCTTCGAAGTGGGATGGGAGGGGCAGCTCTGGGTGAAGCTCCTGACCCAGGACGTGAGAGGAACACACCCCCACCCCCACCCCCCCACCCCATCCCCCCAGCTGGTGACCTTGTCCTCATGTATGGACAAAAGGAGCATGAAATGATTGCAACAAGGATGAGTGAGAGGGAATAGGGCATGGGGGGAGGTGGTATGAGATTTGGGAGGGAGAAAAGCAGGCTGCTTCACACACACGCACGCACGCGCACATGCACACACGCGCGCGCGCACGCACACACACACACACACACACACACACACACACTCCCTTCCGAGCATCACCAGCCAGGACACAGGGAAGGCTTCAGAGACAGGGAAGGCCAGTGTCAACGGGCATGAAGCCCAGGAGAGAACCCTGCAGGAGCAGGGGAGGAGGAAGGAGAGCTGGAAAGAGGGGAAAGACCACGGCCGAGAGCTCAGCCTAGCCCTGGGTGCAGGCAAGACTCTGTGCGGTTCTCAGGGCTAGAGGCCCAGTGAGGCAAGTAGATAGATGGTGCGCACATCCTGCCTAAAAGGTGGGGTATAAGAGGGGCCAGAAGAAGCTGACAAGAAAGAGCAGCAGCAGAGGTGGGAAAAAGAGAAAGAAGCAGCAAGAGGCAGGCCAGAGAAGAGGCTGAAAAGGGCTGGGCCTCCTGGGGAGGCTGGGACACCAGGATGGGGAGCCTCCAGGCGGGGCTGTTTCCTGTCAGGCAGTACCCATGAGGCCTGGAAGGAAAGTGAGGAAGGTCTTGGGTGCCCATCCAGGCAGGGCATGGGGCACCTCTATTGCAAAACTGTCATACTTATTCTGTTAGGAGACATTTTTACTGCCATTTGCAAGATTATTTTTGTAAAAAATATTCAAATCTTCATGGTCGATGGTGCACACAGGGCACCCCTGGGTAGTATGCAACCTGCACCACTGTCCCTGGCAGGCCTGGTTGGGAAGGATCAGGCAGGACTCTGAGCCTCTGGACTGGACACCGCGGGGAAGGCAGAAGACTTCGCCCTGCCCTGGCTGCTGGGTAATGTGAGAGGGTAGTCTTGCTTAAGTAGATGGAGGGAGAGAGAGAGACGTGAGGAGGTGCTGGATATTTAAGAGAATAGGCGGGAAGGAGAGCCAAGAACTGTGCCGCCTGGGATAAGGGCTCTCAGCTCAGTCCAGGGGAGGAGCTGAGACCGCAAGCTTCTTTCCCGTTTGTGGCACCTATTATGCCAGCGTGTAGGGACAGAGATGCAGGCCATCCAGAGGCTGGCGTTCTCAGGCATCTTTAAGTGTCCTGGCCAAAGCTCAGAGAGCATCTTGCCCTCCTACAAGGGGCTGGGGTTGCGGTAAGGGGAGGGGGGCTTTTCTAATCCCGCCTTTCATTCCAGGGGCTGCAGTTCCAAGGGGCTGTGGCTGGAGTATCCAGGGAGGATGGAAGAGATGGGCAAAAGGGCGCTGGGAGAGAGGGCGAGGCAGAGGGAGAGCTCACCTTCTGCGCACCGAGAAGGCGTGGCAGTGACATGAAACATTAGGTCACATGGCCTTCCCATCCGGCCTTAGCGTGCCTACACATCTGCACAGAGAAGGAGAAGAGGTTGAGAGAAGAAAGTAGGCAGCAGCGGCGCAGAACAAACCCAAACAGCCATGGTGGACAGAGCACGCGAGACAGACGGACAATGAGGGAATGGGCAGAAAGAGAAAATGAGATGATGGGAGGAGAAAGGGGCTGGGGTGGGAGAGAGATAGGGAAGAGGTGGGGAAAAGGGGGTGGGGAGGGAGGGGCTGGGGAAGGCTGGGCAGAGGGTTGGGGAGGCGGGAGCATCGTCCCATCATGCATTTCAAAACAGGCCACTCAGACTCCATGCAGAGGGTGGGAAATTTGCCTGAGTATGTGGCAGTTCCAAGGCCCAGAGCTGAGAGGGCCAAGCCTGTGGTCTGTCGTCATAGCAACCTGCATGTTGTGCTTCTAGGGTCCTGCCTGTGAGGGGACCTGGGGGAGGGGCGCCTGCCACCCGAGCTAAGCCTGCTAATGAAAATATTCAAATCTTCAGTGTCTGCAGTGTGAATGATGCCTTTGTGGAGTGCAGAACCTGCACAACTGGACTTTAACCTCAGGCCTCCCTGGGCAAACCTGGGTCAGGACACGTGAAGTGTTCACTGCGGCCCACCCTTTCCCATCGTCTCCCCAAGGGGCTGTGCAGAATGACCCCGCACGGGGGCCCCAAGCAAGATATAGAAGGCACCAAGGCCCAACAGGGCTGTGGACGGATTTGCTAAACCACGCCTGTGAGCGGGAGAAAGGCGGGGGCTTCGGGACACCTCTGCAGAACAGGTCGGTGAAGACAGGCGGCGCCTCCCCAGATCTGCCTCTGTAAGGGACGCCTGCTGCTCTGTTAAAGCTATAGCCTCAACAGCGGTGGGCACAGAGGGGCTGCTGCCCACAGCGCTTCCAGACCTCCAGAACCACCCCTGGCTGATCTCACCCATGCCGCCCTTCCTGCTGAAGCCCGCCATCCGGGTCCCAGAAGGTGAGCGCTTTCCCAGTGTTCTCCGAGGCAGTAGAGGAAGATGAGAGAAAGCAGAGGGGCGGGTGGGAGAGGAGTTGAGCAAGAATAACATGCCACGTTGGCACCGGGGGCTGCCGCTACCGAAGAGACAGACCATCGGACCCTGTCGACAAGGAGAGGTGGGGAGAGGAGGGGCGGGAGGGCATGGCTTGGGGTCTGGCATGAGGTGTGCTGGGCAAGGAAGGAGCAGGGGGCCCTGGGTACCTTCTGGGCTCCAGAGAAGGCGTGGTAGAAGCTGGACACGTAAGTCATGATGGCTTTCTCATCCGGGCGGGCTGTTCCGACGATGTCTGTCAAGAAAAATCTGGAGTTAAAGCCAGCTGGTGAACACATGATAAGCTTCCTGATGTGATGGGGAAAGCAGCTCTCAGAACCACCAAGTCTTCTTGCCAAGACGCTGAGCCTGCATCTAACCAGCCATCTGGCATCAGCTTCCACTTATGGGAATGCGAGAGGTAGAGGAAGGAGTGAAATGGTACCCGAGGAAGGAAACAGACAAACCAGAGTAAGGGGTACTCGGGACAGCTGGTCTGGGTTCTACAACAAGTTCAATGCCAGGAACGAAAGGGGTCGGAGGGAAGAGAAAAGTGCGACAGATTAGAAAAGACACAAGAAATAGAACAACGAAATGCCACATGCAGACTCTGTTTGCATCTGGATCAAAACAAAGCAACTAAAAAGAAATAATGGGGAAATTAGATTCTGAACCAGGCAGATGTATCAAGGAACTATTGTCAATTTGCTTGGTGTGAAAATTATTTTATGATTGCATAAGAAAATATTGCTATTTTTAAGGTATGTAATCTGAAGTATGTAGTAGTGAGATGCTGTGATGTCTGAGACTTGCTTTAAAATATTTCAACAAAGAAAACAAAAGCGAAAAAAAAAGGAAGTGTGACAAAACCTCAGTAACTGTTCTATCTGGATGGTGGGTACAGGGAAGCTAATTATATTATTCTCCCTGCTTTTGCATGTTTGAAATTGGCCTTACAACTTGACAGACATTGTCACAAACTATCATATCTTCCATCTGTTCTCCTAAGGGCCCATCCATCTTTCCAAAAAGTCATTTGTATTTCCACAAGTGCCCTCTCTCCCACTCCCTTTCCCCTGTGAAGTCAGGTACGTACATAGACCCCAAACTCAAGTCACCCCTTTGAGTTACTCATCACTGCAAGCTCCCATGTGTGTCCATGATGCACATGATAATAAACTTTTTTTTCCCTCCCCTACAACCACAAAGGACCACTGCACTCCACCCCGGCACCCACTACCCCGACTCCAAGGCCAAGCTGAGGACCATGCACGGGCCGCCCTTTTCGACACCAGCTACCACTTCTCCCTCCAAACCTCAGGGAATCTGTCTGTGGAATCCCTGAGAAACAACTGACCCCCTGGCTCCCCAGATGAAGACCAAGCCTTCTCCCTTCTGGACTCAGGTGCGGGGCCCGCCCTTCCTGGCCGCTGGCCACAGCCGGGAGAAGAGCCGAAGGCCCAGAAGGAAAGCGCCTTTCACCTTCTGCATCCAACATCTTGGGGATGTCCAGGTACTTCTCCGCCACATCGAAGGCCGTGTTCAGGTTTGTAAGTGGGTCGTCCTAGGGGGAGAAGAAGAAGAAGGCGGGTGAGAGGCACAAGAAGTCTCTGGCTACCCCCATCTCAATGATCACCAAGACTGGGGGCGGGGGGACTGCCACATGCCGCGGAGCAACGGAGAGCGCCACAACTACTGAGCCTGTGCTCTACAGCCCGCAAGCCACAACTGCTGAGCCTGAGTGCTGCAACTACTGAAGCCCGCGTGCCTAGAGCCCGTGCTCCAGAGCAAGAGAAGCCACCACAGTGAGATGCCCAAGCACTGCAACAAAGAGTAGCCCCTGCTTGCCTCAACTAGAGAAGAGAAAGGAAAGGAAAGGAAAGGAAAGGAAAGGAAAGGAAAGGAAGGAGGGAGGGAGGGAGGGAGGGAGGAAGAAAGGAAGAAAGAAAGAAAGGAAGAAAGAAAGGAAGAAAGAAAGGAAGAAAAGAAAGAAAGAAAGGAAGAAAGGAAGAAAGGAAGAAAGGAAGGAAGAAAGAAAGAAAGAAAGAAAGAAAGAGAAAGAAATGCAAGCTAAGACCAGGCACTGGCCTGGGAGCCATCAGTCTTGGCTTCTGGTTTCAGCTCCACCACCAGCCAGCTAGCTGGACTGGTAAGTAACCTAACCTCAGTCTCCCCGCCTGTTACTCAAGAGTTGGCCTAGGAGTCTCAAGCCCCTTTGGCGCTCATAGTCCATGAAATCTGGGGCTCCTTCAAACAGCTACAGTCTTCTGACTATATTCTGGCTCTGCTATCTTCTCAAGAAAACTTATTGGGGATCGGTGAGGAGGTGGAGTAATCGGAACCCTCGTGCACTGTTGGTGGGATTGTAAAATGGTGCAGCTGCTGTGGAAAACAGTATGGAGGTTCCTCAAAAAGTTAAACAAAGAACTACTATATGACTCAGCAATTCCACTCCTGGGTCTATACCCCAAAGGACTGAAAGCAGGGACTCAAATAATTTGTACACCCACATTCATAGCAGCATTATACACAATAGCCAAAAGGTGGAAATAACTCAAACGTCCACTGACAGATAAACAGATATGGAATATTATTCTGCCGTAAAAAGAAAAGAGATCCTGAGACGGGCATACTACAACATAGACAACCTGGAAAACATTATGCTAAGTGAAATAAGTCAGACTCAAAGGGACAAATATTATATGATGCCACTTATATGGGTACCTACAAGGGTGGTCAAATTCAGATACAGAAAGTAGAGTGCCAGGGACTGGCGGAAGGGGGAGTGGAGAATGATGGCTTAAAGGGTTCAGAATTTTAGTTTTGCAAGATGAAGAGTTCTGGAGTTGGGTGGTGGTGATGGGTACACACCAGTGTGAATGTACTTAATGCCACTGAACTGTGCACTTAAAAATGGTTAAAGTGGTACTTTAAAAATTATGTATATTTTACCAAATAAAAAAAAAATTTTAATGTGGAAAAAAACCCATAACTTAGTCGGGGGAGTTCCTCACTGGACCTCCCACTCGATTTTTGGTTCCCAGACTAACCCAAAGCAAATGGCTTTGTCAGCCTACCACTCAGCTTCCGCGTTTGCCAAGGTGAGGGTCACAGGGTACAAAAGGATAAATCCATTCATCTGGGACACGTTCAGGAAGAAACTGCTCAAAATAGAGAAGGTGGAGTCCTTCTGGGAAAGTCTCTGACAGCTTCCAGAATAATAAAAAACCACTGTCAAGCAGCAACAGTCATTTCCGTCCAGGCCCTCGGCCATCCTCAGGCCCCGGGTGCACACCCACCTGCCCCCCTCGATTCCCAGGGACCGCCAGGCCCCCCACGCCCACCTAGAGCGGGTGCCGGAAGGAAGTGCTTCCCGGTCACAGCCCTTGGCTCTCCCCTGTTCCCAAGCACCAGAGGCTCTGGCAACCTCTGTGCTTTCTGGAAAGAATCCACGGTTCAGTGGGAACAGGTCTGTGCTGTTTCTGGTTTGTACTGTTGCTACTGAATTAAAGAGAAGGGGAGACAGACACACAGAGACAGGGAGAAATGAAAAGACACAGAGAGGGACAGAGGGTGGGGAGAGGCTGGCCGGGAATGAGACAAAGGCCCCTGGACTCTCACCTCCCAAAAGGCTGAGGCTCCTGGAGTCGGGGGGTGGGGCGGGGGCCGAGACTGAAAAGCCACAGTCAGCACGGACCCCACTTTATATGGGGGTGAGGAACAGCTGTGCACTGGCTGGCTGCTGCCCACCCCGGCCCCCCAAGCAGGGACACAGGCACGTGCACACCTGTCACCACAGGGCATCGGCTGACCGCTAGTGGTACGTGATGATGATACCTTTAAAGAAAGTCTCCGCCTCTAGGATTCCCCCACCTTGGCCCCTGTCTGGTTTGGCCACACAGCTTTCAGGTGGGTCAGGGGGTTCTCAAATCGATTTTTTTTCTCTTTGCAAAGTGGCTGAGTTAGAGGGCTGGGACCCCCCCCATCCCCCAAGAGGTCAGCTGGACCCTCGTCCACATACACCTGGATACCGCCATGCACAGGGCCAGGCAGGGGGGCTCTCTCCTTCGGCAGGTGGGCAGAGGCCCAGCCTCAAGTTTCAGGCCCAGCTTGGGGTTTCTGGAGGGGATAGAAAACTACTCCTTTCCTCCCTCACAAATCCTTTTTGGCGGTTAACCCCACCACACACCCCAAAAGGAGGTTCCGATGCCACAGAGCTGCTGCTGCACCAGCAACATGAAGCCTTGCTTGGCCACTGGGGGCAGAGGCAAGGTGGGGGACTTCACTGAACACTGAGCTCTCCAAGTATCAAGATCAAGGAGACAAATACCAGAACGGTCATTCCTAGAAGCCCTTTGCCAAGAGATTCAAGGACCAACAGGTGACATTCCAACCCAAGCTCCAGACCATACACCGGGGGCACGAGGAGGGCTCCACGGGTGGCCTCTCCCAGGATGTCTGTACCACAGGGCCTCCTGGTGCTGGGATGGGCTGAGACGGAGGATGCCGAGTACAGTCACGGTGTCCCAGACAGACCTCTCCCAGGTCAGGCCAGCAGCTTTAACCAGCCCGGACACTAAGAACCATCACGAGGCTAGACACACAGCTCCCACCTCCCGGTCTGTTCCTCGACATCTTGTTGCTCAAGAAAAGCCCCAGCAACTTCACACCAAAAGCACAGATGAATCAAGCAGCCCTGAAATCCCCAGCCAAACGTCAGCGATGGGGGAAAGCAAGTCATGGCGGGAAGCTGCCCAGGACTGTAGAGCAAGCCTCGGACAAGGCTGGGACAGATGTCTCTAAAAATACGCAATATCTTAAATTACGGAAGTAATATATGCACCTTGCACAACCCAGAAAAACAGAAGGGGAAAAGGCCACTTGGTATCCCTTCATCCTAACAATTGCTTTCGTGGTTCTGATATTTCTCCTGGCAGGTTGGGCACGTCAGCAAGTACCTATGTGCTATGCACATACATACTCAGGCAGCCCTGATAGAGCAGGTGTTTTACTCTTACTTCTAGAAGGGTTGTCTCCTCAGCTCGTCTAAGGAGACTTCACACTGGGCCATGGGCTCTCAGAACAGGGGTCCCAGTCCTGCCCATCACCCACCCAACCAAGGGGGACCAGTCGGTAGGAGCTGCTGGGGGAGGGGACAGGAGAGTCAGGTGAGCACACGTACCTTCCGCAGCTTCCCGTAGTCAATCAGCTCAGGCCGGTGTCGGTGAATCAAGGCACAGAAGCCGAGGCCGTCCTTCCAGCTACCCGGGGGAGAGAAGGGGGGGCAAGCTGGTGAGTTGGGCCAAGCGGTAGGGGCAAAGCACTAAGCAGGGGTCTTCTTTTTTCCAGAGATGAGTACATAACCCTTCAGAGCAGGAGCTGGGAGAAGATACCATGGGAAGGAACTGTCTTCCTGCCACGATCCCAGGCACTGGGGTACAACACTGTGGGGCTTGGTAAGTTGAGACACACCTGCCACATCCAACCCTACCCGCCCCCAAGGTCCAGGGCCCTCGTCTGCTCTGTTCCAGAGCCCCAGGCTAGAACTTCCCAGACACGCTCCTTGGGGGTCTCCAAGGGCATCAACCAAAGGTGTATCAGGCAGTAGCTAGGAGGGACAGGGCTCCTCTCCAGGAGGAAGGGGGCATCAAACGGCGACACTCCCTTCCCAGAAAAGCGACTTCTTCCCCAAGTGTCTTTGTTCTGTTCTAGAGCTAAGACTGACCCAGCCAACGGGGTCCTTGGGGGAAGCAGCCCAGGTTCTGCAAGGGTCCCTCAGACCCCAGCCACTCACCTTATGTGGAAGTTCTGGATGTTGACGTTTTTGTAAGGGGCTGTCTTTCTCTGACACCACAAGAGCAGCCCTTCCTTCGCTGAAGTCTCTGTGGGGAAGGGAATGACGGGCAGAGAGGTCAATGGCTGGCTTGGTGGAGGGAGGGGCGTGGGCTCATGGAGGTCCCACCGTGACCACAGGGTCCATGTTCTTTCACACAGGGGGTCCACACAAAGACCCCTAGATTTCAACCCTGCTGCTACCAGGCCAAAAATCTACTTCCTTGACAAAGTTTGAGAACTTATTTGAGAAACATAGAAGTAAGCTAGGAAGCGTTTCATAACTGGCCACCTTACACATTTAAATACTGAGAAAATGGCTTTTCAAACTTTCAGAATATCTCCCCGTCACTCCCTTTTATGCAAAGAAATGGCAACAATACAAAATAAGCTGGCAACTTATGTCAGGTGGCCACTTTGGGGAGGAAGGTTTGATTGGTCTGTGAAATCTGAAATTCATGAATCTTCAGATAGGGGCCCCATGTACCCTGTGGAGGGCACACAGCCATGTGGGAAGAAAGCATTAGGACTTCCGGTTGCATTTAGTGTTCATCTAAAAAAAAAAATGGTTTCCTTATATTTAATGCATGGATCAACACTGTTGCTGTGTGTAAAGCAGACATGTATCAGTAAGATAGGGCAGGTATCTGAGAGGACCCCAGAAGCTCCCAGCCCAGGAGGGCTGCAAACTGCACCGCCCCAATGTGTTCATGGCTGTGAATTGCAGGTTATAGTACTCAGTAAAGTGGGTTTGTGGATGATCTCATTTACTTTCGATTCACAAAATGGACTTTAAAATGATGTTAAACAATTCCTGCAAAGATAATATAATAATTCAAGCACAAGAAAACGATTAAAAAAATCAGCAAAGCTAACGCTTCTGCTTTTAGTTCAAGCTCTTTGTCAGTCACATTACAAGATGAAAAAACGATTTAATCAGAACTGACAAGATGTCTACCCAAAAGAATAAACTCATCAAGAAAGCTATTTGAAAACCAGATTTATATCTATTATCACTAACAAGCACCATGCCCTAAGTGACTCCTGAGGGTATCTTTTTAACCACTTCAGCCCTAAATACCAGGTATCTATAAACCAAACTTAGAATTTCACATTGCTGTATCACCAAGTGTCAAACCAAGATTTCCATAACAAAGCAATTTAATCCACATTGTTCTCATTAAAAATTATTTTGAACAAAAATCTTTTCAAGATTTGATTTCTAGGCCATTAAAATGAATTAAAAATATTTTTAAAATATCTCCACCTCATCTTTAAAAAATTTGGTTTGGTGTGTTTTATAATATGCATAGAAATACATGCATATAATTTAGTGCAAAATAAATACACACGTATCAGACATAAAGCTCAAAAACTGCTGGAGTGTGAAATCAAAAGTTTAGAGAGATCACTGCCCCAGACCATGGTGGTCCCTTGCAGATCTACAAGGTGGCCACCAGAGGGTGCTACAGGAGCAAAGTGGAGGACCCGGTGTCCGCTCACCCTCCTGTCACTCCCTCCTGACTGCTATTCCCCTACCCTTTCAGATTTAACAACCCAAGAGCCAAGTGGGGTGTCTCCAATACACTTCCCCACAGCAACCTTGGGCTTTCTAAGTGAGGGGTTTCTCTGGGGCCAACACATCTATGGGGACCAGCACTCCAAACAGTTCTTACTTCCCTGTAGACTAGGAGAGCGCACAGATGCCAGCGATGGGTAAGCGGCCCAGGATGTGGCCCATGATCAAGGCCCTGTTGCCCCGGGGATCAGGGAGGAAGACGTGATGGTGAAGGCACGGGAGAGGTGGAAGCCTGGGCATGGCATGGAACAGAGCAGAAGACCTACCTTCCACGGAGATGTCCTGGATGGCAAAGCGGAGGATGATGGTCCAGATCATGCCCAGGGTCATTTTCACATTCCCATCCACGATTTCTACAGACACAGCAGTAGGACACATTAAGAAGGGTCTCAGCAGGAACAGAGTCCACACTCCCTGAGTGCCCATGTCACTCCGTGAGCCACTTAGGAAGTCAATGACCACAAACTCCACTTCTAGAGGGAAGTCTAAAAATTAGTGCAATTACATGTCACAGGTGTCAGGAAGGAAGTCTACTTGGGGGCGTCTTGGGGGCACCAGGAGAGTAGTCAATTCGACTGGGTACAACAGGAAAGGCAACAGAGAAGGGGGTGTCTTAAACCCTGAGTGGTGCCCACCAGCCTAACAGAGAAGAGGGACAGAATTTCTATACCATCACAAATGTCCTGGCACCTCTGTGAGCTGAGGACCTCTGGGCAAGCACAGCTCTCAGAACAGGCATCCACAGCTGGAAAGCCAGTGCAGGCAACAGAAATTAACCAACCCAACAAAGGTTTATAAACTGCCACTGGAAGGATCCATTAACTCACAAATCAAGTTCACGATGCCACTAGCTGGGTATTTTTTAATAAAAAACAAACAACAGCTTCAAGATCACAATTAAGAGGTACCCCACTATGGGTTTCCCTGGTGGCACAGTGGTTAAGAATCCACCTGCCAATGCAAGGGACACGGGTTTGAGCCCTGGTCCGGGAAGATCCCACATGCCACGGAGCAACTAAGCCCGTGCGCCACAACTACTGAGCCTGTGCTCTAGAGCCCGCGAGCCACAATTACTAAAGCCCGCGTGCCTAGAGCCCGTGCTCCGCAACAAGAGAAGCCACCGCAATGAGAAGCCCACGCACCGCAACGAAGAGTAGCCCCCACTCACTGCAGCTACAGAAAGCCCGCTCACAGCAATGAAGACCCAACGCAGCTAAAAATAAATAAAATTTTTTTAAAAAATGAATAAAATCTATCTTTAAAAAAAAAAGAGATACCCCACTAAATTCAGTCTAAGCAGCACTTTCTAGACTTTTTAAAAAATGTTATAAATTCTATGAAGTAATTTTTTTTTTTTCTGTACCAGACTCAAAGGCAGGGAATACAAAGATATATAAGCCCTGTCTTCAAGGAGCCTAAGACATGGAGTCATTTATAGTCTTGGGGGTTGAGAAGGGTAACAATCAAATGCAGACTCCTTACCCTCACCTGCTTCCAGGCCAGAAGATGGTAACCTGGCCCCATGGTGAGGTACTCTCAGTTAAGACTCAGGCATACACAGAATATCTCGTTTTTTCCTACCTGCAACACTAGTGTTAGGGGAGACCCAACAAAACCATAAGAAGGGGCAACTTCCAGGGACTCCTAATCCCCTGAGCCCACATCCACTTGGGTTTGCTTCCCACAAAACAAACCCCTTAAACAAGAGTGGATTCCACTACGGAAATTAAGATTTCATCCCCTTCCTCAAAAGGGAGGGCAAAATTGCATGCAAGGCGAAGGCACTGAGCAGTGATGCCTGGCCACAGCAGCTTCTGGTGGGGACAGTGGGTAAGTCTGCTGAGCCTGCATCAGGGTGCCGAGTAAAGGAAGCACAGTGTCCACTTTGGACTTGGGACAGGATGTGACTCTTCCTGTAAAGAAGGGGGTTTGAATGCCCCTCCCAGAACCCTAGGCATCCGCAGGACAATGATCCAAGTCGGAGAACCTGAGTTAGAGAGACAGAGAGCTGTAGCAGCATACGACCATCCTCCTTAATAACTAAAACAGCCGGCTGCACTTTGCAGAGCAGGCTTGCGGGGAGTGGGAGTAGTCAGTTAATCAGTCAAGAATCAGGTCCTTGTAAAGCAACTGTGCTCCACAGAAAATTAAAAAAAAAAAAGAACCAGTTCCTGAACGTTTGATATTTTTCAAATGCCCTTTCATTTGTGACTCCCAATGGTTTTGCATCTGTAATGTTCAAAGTGTTTATATAAATTGATAAAAGTCTAAACTCATAATACACAAGTAGGCAAAAGACATGAATACACTTCACGAAATACAAATAACCAATTTGTAAGAATGTCAATCTCACTTGGAATTAAAGTTATAAGATACCATTTCCCGGCTATTAAATTAGCAAAGTTGAAAAACAGCGAACACACACCAGGGTGGTAATAAGGCTACCATACTGTGGCTAGAAGTTTTTAAAAAAACAAAAAATACCTTTCTGGGAAATAACGTGGCAATAGGGAGCAAGCATCTTGAAGTTGCTCAACTTTTTGAGAAAAAAATTCTCTCTCTAGCCCAAGCCAGTGGAGTGAAATACAGAGTAAGGCTGCTGTGAAGGCCCTTGCTGCCAGGGTATTTATCATGACCACACACTGGAAACCCTGTGGAGGTGCAAAGTACGAGGCATGACTGAGCAAATCCCCAGACTTGTCACCTCTCTGCTCAAAACCTCCACTCAGAGCCAAAGGCAGTGGCTGGTGGGGCCTCTGGGACCCCTCCTCCCTCTACCCCTCCAGTCACACGGCCTCCCTGCACCTCTCCCTGGTCCTGGGATACCCCTCACCTCCCTCCTGTTTCCACTCACCCTTCATCTTCTCACTGAGACCTTCCTGGACCTCCCATTTTACTTTTCTACAACCGACATATATATTTTCTTCTCCCTCTTCTAGAACGTAAGCTCCCTGAGGGTAAAGATTTTTTGTTTTGCATCACTGCTTAAGAGCCCAGCATTGTCCCTGACACAGAAAAGGCCCTCCATCGACATTTGTTGAATGAATGAACAAATGAATGAATGAATGAATAGGACACTGGAGGACACTAACCACAGGTGGGCGAGCGGGCAGAGAACATAAGAGCACTTGGGCTCCTCCAGGACCGCACCCAGGTCTGGAACAGAGCACAGCTGTGCTCACCAAACAGACAATTAGAACATAATTGAAAATGATGTTCACAAGTTTTTAATGACTTGGGGCCGGTGTCCCCACCCCCAGCCGCCCCATTTGTGAAGATCAAAATATCCCAGCCGGGCTTCCCTGGTGGCGCAGTGGTTGAGAGTCCGCCTGCCGATGCAGGGGACACGGGTTCGTGCCCCGGTCCGGGAGGATCCCACATGCCGCGGAGAGGCTGGGCCCGTGAGCCATGGCCGCTGAGCCTGCGTGTCCGGAGCCTGTGCTCCGCAACGGGAGAGGCCACAACAGTGAGAGGCCCACGTACTGCAAAAAAAAAAAAAAATCCCAGCCTCCTGCTGGCCGTGAGCTCAGTGTCCTCCCAGCACCAAGGAAGACAAGGCAGCTTCTTCTCTGGGTCTCGCCTACTTACGTCTCTCCTCCTTCCACAGAAACACCCAAGCCCTGGGGGTGTTGCTTACTGAATTCTAACTCCTACCAAAGAAGCAGTTTCACTCCAGAAAAAAGGGGGGCCAAGGACAGGCAAAGAGAGTGGTGTGTGTACAGTTAACAGCCCATGTACCACCCATCCCCAGGGCCCACCTGATTCCCCACACACCCTCAGAGTGTAACCCTCCCCAGAGGGCTCTCCTGCCCTGGTCCCGAGAACGGCAGATCCTTTCCCCAGGCATCTCTGTTTGGAGTAAGGCTGCCCATCTCATAGGCATCTATATGGCCTGAAATGCTGGGTCCAAAAGAAGGGTTCCAAGGCCACAACTGGGCCCCTGGGGGAAAAACCACGACGCTAGATTAACAATGTCTGGGACTTCCCTGGCGGTCCAGTGGTTAAGACTTTGCCTTCCAATGCAGAGGGTGTGGGTTCGATCCCTGGTTGGGGAGCTAAGATCCCACACGGCTTGTGGCCAAAAAACCAAAACATAAAACAGAAGCAATATTGTAACAAATTCAATAAGGACTTTAAAAATGGCCCACATCAAAACAATCTTTAAAAAACCAAGCCAAACCAAAAAAGCAGTGTCGCTGTGGGTGTGGGAAGAAGCCATTCCTAGACCACAGCTACCTGTGAAGCTGTTCACATCCTGATTTTACTCAGAACCTGCCTGTCCCCTGGCCCCAGTCCGGGGACGCAGTCACTGAGCAGTATTCAGACGGTGGCATGAATGATGCCGAAGGAACTCCACGTGATAGAAACTAGAACCCTGGGGGTCACCACCTCCCAAGACCATTGGGTTTAGCTACTGCACCCGCCGCCCCCTCCATCCTAAGGACAGATGCTCAATCTTGGAGCCCACCCCCAAGCTCTAGCGCCCAAAGCCATCAAGCTTTCCCTGCCTCAAGATCTTCAAAGGAAAAATCCTTCTCAGGTGCCCTCATCTGGTTAAATCCCACCACTCACCCACGTCAAGTCCCAACCCCGTGAAGTCTAGACATTCTAGAATCAAGTATCACACAAGAAACCCCAAGGATCTATTCTAACCCCTGCCGCGGTGTGGATGCTTCTTGCCCCTGGCCTCCATCTTTGGGGGCAGGGAGCCCGTACCTTTCCCAGAGCACCCACTGCATCCCCTGAGGTTCTGTATGTTATCCACAGTCAGCCTGCCCACAGGGTCTCCCTTCCGGGCCTGGTTCTGCACATCAGAGTCAGTCAGAGTCGAGACCTTGCCCCACGTGATAACCCTTCAAAGGTCTGGGGCCTTTCACCTGGGCTGGGCCTGGTCCCCAGGGCACCCCAGCCAGAACAACTGGCAACATCTCCCCCACCCCACCCCCAAGAGGGCTCCTTCCAGGTGATCCATTCCACTGCCTTTTATAGTCTACAGCAGTCAACTTCACTTCATTAAAATAAACAAAACCCATTCAGGGCCTCATCCAGTTTCCTGGCTCAGCAGAGCGGCCGTCCTGGCATGATCTTGGTGCTCAGCTTTTTTTTGTTTTCTTTTTTTAAATTTATTGGAGTGTAGTTGACTTACAATGTTGCGTTAGTTTCAGGTGTACCCCAAAGTGATTCAGTTATACATGTACATATATTCATTCTCTTTCAGATTCTTTTCCTATATAGGTTATCACTTCAGCTTGACACGGGAGCGAGGATCTCAGAGGGAAGGCTTGGCCTGAAGGCAGCGAGAAGGTAGGGAATGGCTCATTTTAAGGAGGCTTTAGAAATCTTTTGAGAAGCGAGGCTGGTGCCGAAGGAGCTAGAAAACTCTGGCCAGCTAGGTTAGGTGACTCCCCAGAGACCAGAGGGGGGTCGTGAGCGTTCACACCCATGTCAGTCTTTGCTCCTTACCCCTCTGTCGAGACAACACAGCCAGCTTGACCTGCCACTTCAGAGCTGAGGAAAATCAGACATGAAATTTCTGTCCTGGGCCCCTGCAGAGGAGGCAGCAAAGCCTTGGGGTGATGGGAGAGCTTCAGACCTCAGCTCCAGAGCCCAAACCCCCGGGGTTTACTGGCTCTGCCATATGGAAGCAGTCTGGCCCAGAGCCTGTACTACACACTTCCATTCCATCAACTTCTTCGAGCCTCAGTTTCCTTGACTGTAGAATGTGGCTGGTGACATGACAAGCCTGTTAAAGTATCCTGTCTAGTCAGCCACAGATCTGGAACTCAGCAAGTGCTATTCTCGCCCATCTTCTCCTTTCTTCCTCCCCTTTGGTATTCAGAGTCTTTACAAATATATTTTTTTAGGTAGTTGTTAAATGTTCCTTTCTAAAAATCTGGATTTCTGGCTTCTTTTGAAAAATTGGAAGATCTAGCAATGCTTGAAGAGTATTCCCACACAGCAACAACTGACCAGATCTACATGGCAGCTGCCCTGCTTAGAAGGGCATGTTCTCCCCTCTTCTCCCCACTCATCCCTACCGCTCACCCCAGCCCACATCATACGTCCTCTACTTCCCTGTTCCACTGAGCATCTGAGCGTGCACCAGACGACCTGAGTGGCAATTTCTTTGGCTTCCCATACCTGCTTGGTTGAAACTTTTTCTGCCAAGTCTTTTATTTTTTTATTTATTTATTTTTTTTTGCGGTACGCGGGCCTCTCACTGTTGTGGCCTCTCCCGTTGCGGAGCACGGGCTCCGGACGCACAGGCTCAGCGGCCACGGCTCATGGGCCCAGCTGCTCCGCGGCATGTGGGATCTTCCCGGACCGGGGCACGAACCCGCGTCCCCTGCATCGGCAGGCAGACTCTCAACCACTGTGCCACCAGGGAAGCCCATTCTGCCAAGCCTTGATTCCTCCCTAAGAGAACAAACTATTCTTTTCTTCTTAACAGGCAGCGATTATTTTCCCACTCACAGAGCAAAGTATCCTGCTACGCACAAGCCCTTCGAACGTTTACTGAGCACTGACTGTGTGCATCACGCTGCTAGGAGCTGGGGCCACAAGGATGTAGAAGACGTGATCCCTGCCTCACAGCTGAGGGGTGGGATGCATAAGGCACCACCTGTGATGGCCTCAAGTACTAGTCTGAGTCCCTGGTAAGGCAGGGGTCAGCAAGCTTTTCCTGTAAAGGGCCTGATAGGAAATATTTTCGGCTTTGCAGGCCATATGGTCTCTGTCGCAACTATTCAATTCCGCCTGTAGCAGGAAAGCAGCCAATGATATGTAAACAAATGGGTATGGCCGTGTTCCCCTAGTTACAAAAACCCAGGTCAGCCAAGCTGGACCCCGTGGACTGCGGTCTGCCAACCGCTGTGCTCCAATTTCTCAGTTTGATGTTGATATATCAAATCCCTCAATTGCTAGAAAAAAAGAGGAGGACTTTAAAGTCATCAACCAGAGAAGAGATCAGCTCCTGCGGATTTACTGAAGCAAGACCCTCCAACCTCTGCAAGGAAAGGCCACCCTCTGGGGTATTTCTCTGGAGTCACTCAGACCTGAATTTGAGTTCTGGCTTTACCACTTGCTGATGATGGGACTTGGGACAAGTTAATCTCGTCAGGCATGTATTTTCCTTTTGTAAAATGGGGATAATAATTAGAGCCACCTCATAGGGCTGGTGAGGGTGAAATGAGATCACTGGTGCAAAGGGCTTCAGCACAGTACCTGCTGCAGAGCAAGTGATCAGTAATCACAGCCAGGCTTGTATCTACAGTGAAGAAGTGAATGAATGGAGATGGTGTCTCACTCACCTTCTGATCTCTGGCACCATACAGCAGATGCCCAATGCATTGCAGAATCCCTAGGACACAGTTCTGACGGGGCCTAGTTATGGTATTTTATTCTCATCACCTCACGACCCTCCCTAAATCCTTCAGAACCATTACAGTGCACACAAGAAATTGTGCAACCTCCTTTTAACCATTAAGAACATGCTAATAATGGTTTAGACTGAGCTTTAAACAATTTTTTTAAATTGAAGTAAAGTTGATTTACAATCTTGTGTTAGCTTCAGGTGTATAAACAATTTTTTTGTAAGTAAAGGGCAAAGAGGCAAGAAGCTGCTCTGCCGGGAAATGATATTAGAAATGTTCCTAAAGGCGTGTGGACAGCCATCCTGCAGGGGGCTGCCTCCACCCAGCCAGTGTCTGCACACTCTCCCCAGACCACAGAACTCTCTGCTTGGGACAGCGCGATGCAGCCAGGCCTGTGGAAGAGGGAGGTGGCATTCCACACAGGTATATCCCACAGCGCTAGGATTCCGCGGAGGGGTTGCCAAGGTGCTGAGATTGGATGGAAAGTGCTGTTTTTACATGAAGGATCCACGGGGTCGACCAGATGGAGGTGCTGGGAGCCCTACTTCCAAATGCCCCCAGGGATGTCTAGAAGTGGGTGGGACATAAGAGTGGGTCTAGGAGTCAGGCTGGAAAAGGCCGAAAGAACCAGGAAGTTGTGGGGTGGGGAGAATCCCACTCCGGGGGGCAGCCAGGGGCAGGCCTTACTCACCTTCAGCTCCTATGGACACCAGCTTGACCCCCTTGCTGGCTATGAAGTCCAGGGCCTTGTTGACATTGGAGATCTTGTGCACCCTCATTTTGCCTCTCTCCGGCTTGGCCAAGCGTTCACCTGAACACAGACCGAGAGGGAGGGACAGGAAGTGAGATGCTATTCTCCGACTCCTCAGGTCTAAACTGCTTGCAGCCACTCAACAAGTCTGTATCAAGCCCCTAACATATGCCAAAGACTTGGCTGTGTGCTGGGAATGCGGGGGTGCACAGAACAGTTTGCTGCCTTCATACACTTATGGTCCAGGAGGAGAGACAGATCTTCATCAGAGAAACACATAAATGAACAAGCAGCCAGAGGGTAAATTCTTAAAATAAATGCTTTAAAAGAGACACAGCAGAGGAGGGCAGGCAGGAGGGCGAAAGAGTTGTGAGGTGGTCAGGGGAGGCCTCTGAGTGGGAGGCAGCCAGGCCCAGACTGCAGGGACTGGTGACCAAGGCAGAAGGAACAGCACATGCAAAGGCCCCGAACTCCTAGCCTAGATTGTTCTGGCCTGGGGGAGTGCTTGGGTCACTCTAGAGTATTCTGGAAGAGTTCCCTGTGCTCTGCCAGTCCTCTCTCATTTGAGCACCGCTGCTCTTGTCCGGTTACTGCCTCCCAGGGGTACCCTCGGCTCAGCTCTGAGTCAATCCCCCACCGTCACTCCACAGCCACTCCCCCACCTCACCCCACCCCTCCAGCTTCCACAGGGGAGCCCCTGCTGCTCAGGCTTTTCGGTCAGAAGCTCCCGGGAAACGGGTGTTGAGGAGCAGGTTCTCCAAACACCCTGTTAAGAGCATAGACCAGAGGTGTCCAGGGACCTCCTGAAACCATCTGAAAAATGCGTATGTACAACATGTGTGCCCACATCTGGGGAAGGGGCACACAGCGTTCAGAGTCTCTAAGAGGTCAGGGACCCTAAAAGGCTGAGAACCACCATCCTAGGACCTGAAATTCAGGACCCTTGCACCTGCCACGGTCTCCAGCCCAGCCCAGCAGTGCCCTCCCCGCTCCCTTCCGAGCACATCGACAGTCTGGCTGAGAGATCTCGAGGGGCAGGGTGGCCCTGATGCTGGGCCATGCCCACCCTGTCAGAGCGGCATTTCTCTGGGGGGCCTCCCAACTCCCCAGGGGGCCCCCCAGCTTCTAGAGAACAGAATTCCTGCCACAGATGTCATTTGGCCGAGCAGCTCCCAGGGAAGCACAGCTGGGTTTTTATTATTAAATCAAGACTTTCCGCTCACGGCTTTCCCAAGGCTGTGGCCATTGCCCCCCTCTCTGGCAAGGAACCCTACCGCCCTCCTGAGCAGATGAGATGCCGCAGGGCTCCCCCCGATAGGATGGATGGAGGCAGCACCTCGTGCCCCCTAGAGCCCCAGCCCTTAGGTCCTGCTAAGCCTGAGTTCGTCAGCCAGCCCACCAGCCACGTACACTGGCTGGAATGGGGCTTCTCCAAGACAGTGGAGGCAGCAAGGATAGTGGTTCTGGGACTTCAATCAGCACAGAACCACCAGGAGGACCTGCTAACTGCAGACGTCCAGTCCCCTTCCCCTGCTTCCTGAGTTTCTGATTTAGGAGGTCTGGGGTGTGGGCTGGGAACCTGCATGTGGCCAAGCAGTCCTGCTGATTCTGCTGGGTGGTCCAGGGACCACACTCAGAGGACCTCTGCAGGGAGCACCCTCTTCCTTTCTCCTGTTATCCTACCCATCTCCAGAAACGCTCAAGGAGGAAAAGGCAACATCTCGGTGACTCAATCTCTCCCCGCCCCACAGATGTGCACAGGCTGGCCCGTTCAGTGAGAGCATCTGGTGGGTACGCGGAAAAGCCCAGCGGGCAGTCAGTCACTCTAATATTTGTTGAGCATCACCTACGTGCCAAGTACAGGTCTAAGCACTTGGGATACAGATGAGACTGTCACCACCCTAAGGGGCTCAGTGCGCAGTGAGGAGAAAACACATGAGCCAAAAATGATCCTGCTGCATGGCAAATGACACACTAGAGGAATCAACAGCCTGTTCTAGGAGCCCAGAGGAGGGCAGCCACTCAAAGCACGAGTGAGGGTGGGGGGTGGGGGGCGGTGGTAGTCAGGGAAGCCTTCCTGGAGGAAACGCCTAAGCTGAGTTTTGAAGAACGAAAAAGAACAATGCCAGGTTTGTTTAAACTAAGAAATGTTGGAAGAGAGGTCGGGAAAGACACTCTAAAAAGCAGAAGAAAACATATGGCAGTTCCTAAAAAAATTAAATATAGAATTACTCTAGGACCCAGCAATTCCACTTCTGGGTACATACGCAAGAGAACTGAAAGCACAGACTTGAACAGATATCTGTACACCATGTTCTTAGCGGCATTATTCACAATAGCCAAAAGGTGGAAACGACTCAAGTGTGAATTGACAGATGACTGAATAAACGAAATGTGGGATATATATACACGATGGAATATTATTTGGCCTTAAAAAGGAAGGAGCGCTTCCCTGGTGGCGCAGTGGTTGAGAGTCCACCTGCCGATGCAGGGGACACGGGTTCGTGCCCCGGTCCGGGAAGATCCCACATGCCGCGGAGCGGCTGGGCCCGTGAGCCATGGCTGCTGAGCCTGCGCGTCCGGAGCCTGTGCTCCACAACGGGAGAGGCCACAACAGTGAGAGGCCCGCGTACCGCAAAAAAA
>NW_020837954.1:41903727-41925043 GCF_003676395.1 Aethalodelphis obliquidens
TAAATGAAATAAGCCAGTCACAAAAGGACAAATACTATGATTCCACTAATACGAGGAACCTAGAACAGAATCTGTGAATCAAGTTCACAGAGACAGAAAGCAGAATGGTGGTGGGCAGGGCTGCGGCAGGGAGAAGGGAACGGGGAGCTGGCATTGAATGGCATGGGGCCACAGTGTGGAATACTGAAAAAGTCTGGAGATGGGTGGTGGTGATGGTTGCACGACAATGTGAATGTACTTAATGCCTCTGTGTACGTTTTAAAACGATCAAAATGGTAAATTTTATGTTACGTATATCTTACCACACACACACACGCCCCACCCCACCCCACAGATTTCACCTGCAATGAAAATATTTTCAAGTATTGGGGAGTGGGGGAAGGCAGTCGGAGCTTGTGCAAAAGCACAGAAAACAGAGAGCGTGCCGTCTGGGGAGGACTGCGTGTGCCCCCAGTGTGGCAGAGGGTCTGAAGTCTGACACATTGTGGGGAATAGTTAGTTGAAAACACAGCAGGTGCCAGCTCATGAAGGATCCTGCTAGCTATGCTAAGGAATGTGGGCTGCAGGCGCAAAGCCCCAGAGAGGCAATGAAAAGTTTCAAGCAGGGAACAGCGTGACCATATTTGGGCCGTTGGACGGACCCTCTGGCTGCGTGTGGGTAACGGAGGGCGGTGGGAAGGGAGAAGCTGGGAGGAGGGGTCAAAGGCCTCTGGACATTATCTAGGTGACAGCTGACGCAGGCGCACTGACACCATGAGGTAGCAGAGGTAAAAGAAGGATAATAGAAGGAAACAGAATGAATGAAACTTGAATGCCAAAGAGCAAAGGCATTGAACCCTGGGGCACATGTGGGGGAAGATGCCCAGTGCGACGCAGTATTTAAAAGGAGGCTCCAGGGAGAAGGCTGGCCTGAGACTAGCCTAGGACCGGCGGCAAGGTGGAAGGTAAAGTGGAGAAAGCAGCCAAGACCCTCCAGTGCATAAGCTAGAATCTCGGGCCCTCCAACCTTTAAGGGATGGTGGAGGACAGGCATTCATAAGAAAGAGGAGATATGCATTGGCGAGGAGCTGTCCCTCCGGATATCTGGACACCCAAATTCCAAGCTGGGGGCTGGATAAGGGACTGGAATCACCTGGATACAGGTAGCAGTGGAGCCAGTGTTTGGAGATGGTCAGCCATGGTTGCTTTCTTGACCACAGAGTCCCAGCATTTGGAGAAGAGACCTCAGAGACCATCCTTCAAACCCCTCTTTATGCAAATGAGGATGCTGAGGCAGAAAGGCG
This sequence comes from Aethalodelphis obliquidens, assembly GCF_003676395.1. Lineage (NCBI taxonomy): Eukaryota > Metazoa > Chordata > Mammalia > Artiodactyla > Delphinidae > Aethalodelphis > Aethalodelphis obliquidens. The sequence continues at coordinate 41,905,011 of NW_020837954.1, forward strand.
GTGACTTGTCCGAGGGCACACAGGTAGTTGGCAGCAGGGCCAGGACCAAACTCAGTCTCCTTGTCTGAATTCACACGTCACCCCCAACTTTTTTCAAGACACCCAAAGCTACCATAGCCAAGGACAGAGCAGACGCAGAGGTGTCAGGGCAGCATTCCCAAAGTGGCAGAACCCAGGGGGCGGTGCCTGATCCTGGGCCACGGAGGCCCCACGCCTCTGGCATCACCGCACCCCTGCTCTGGCTCTCCCAAGGCCAGTGGTCCAGCTCACCTGAGATGACCTCCAGCAGTAGCATTAGCTTCAGGCCATCCCGGAAGTCCTCCTCGATGTTCTCGATCTGCGTCCCTGCCTTCCGGAGGTGGGAGTTGCACCATGCTGTAAACGTCTGCGCAAAGGAAAGAAGAGCAAGTGGTCAGTCTCTCCCACAAGCCACATGGTCTCTGAGGCCCTTAGGACCCGTCTGTCTCACGCCCTTTTTCCAGTTGTTCTGTATAAGGTGTTGGGCAGGCTGGTGTTGTCATCCTTGTTGGTCAAGACATCTAACCATAAAGGGTGAGAAACCCACACAGCAGAGCCCATAAAACCTCTCAGCGTGGTTGTTCCGCAGTCTCCTTCACCTCATCGCAGGGCAACAGCTGAGGGGCCGCCCTGCAGGGCCAGTGGCATGGGTGGGCACCTTCCTTTAACAGCTCCCCTCCCAACCTTCTTCCCGAAACATCATACCCACCCATACTGAGAAGTGGCACAATTCCATTCTTAGCAGTTCACCTCTTAGATTATAAGGCGTAGTTTCGATCTTCACAGTTACAAGGTCGAGGACCCCAGGGGTAAAGTATTAAGCCTCATTGACACCTTAGGGGAAATAAGTTTATTAAATCCTTGTCCATCTGGCAGCTAGCTAAAGGAAAATTAATCAGTTTTGTTGGGGACAGAGTTCAGAGGGGCAGTGTCAGAATAAAGAGAGAGAAGTAAGTACCCCCATGGTGTATGTGTGTGTATTTGGGGTGGGAGGTGGAGGCATCTTAAGATGCAAAAGTAAGAGCAAGAATTTCAAAAAGGGACCGTCAGAAGACTAAATGAAAGACCAGCAGCGCTGTAATTTTCTGATCTGTGGGGAGAGAGCAGCCACCTTGAAGCTTCTGTATTAAGCCATCAGGCAGGCCAAGCTATCCTGCGCCAACAGCACCCTCTGGTGGCTCACACAAGGAACAGCGTGACTCAACAAACGTGAGAAATAAACAGCATGCACTTCCATTTCGCTCGCCCATCCAAACAGAACTTGGGCAAGTGTCTCTCCCCAGCTGTCACAAACAGAGAGAAGAGCTCTCTTACTTTAGATCCAATCTATTCCTTGGCAACTCAAGACTCCTCTGCACCAAATGGTACTCTCAACTACACGGGGGCTCAAAAGCCAACCTTCAGTCCCCCACAGCAGGGCCAGCCAGCTCTCTCCCCACCTGTCCTGCAAAGTGGCAGTGGTGACAGTGTTATTTCTCATAACAGCAAGCAACCACCCTGGAAATACTCCCCCTCTTCGGAAAGGTCCCCAGACTCGTGACCCGACCACCACGTCCTCTTGCCCTGGGGAACTCCAAAGTGAAGTGGCAATAAATGGGCAGGAGAAGTGCGCAGTGCCACGGCAGTGAGTACTGGGGAGAAGAAATGGCCACGTAGGCTTATAAACCAACAGTTGACGAGCCTGTGGGCAAGAAGGCGAGACGGCAGCCCACACGAGGTGGGGACAGGGGGCTGCACTATGACACCCCTCCAACACTGGGCCTCATTCTTAAATCATACCTCACTAGAAACTCAGCAACACAGGGTACTTCTCTCTCCCTGCAAACACAGCTCCACTCTAGGCCAGCCCACACCCATGATAGACAAGAGGGATGTGCGTGTGCTGTCCCAAAGCTTTCATAAGCCTGGCACACAGCTTGGGGGTGGGCAGGGGACATACACTGATTCCTCAGCCTGGCGTGTCCTTTATGTCATGCTTGGCTAACTCACACTCTTCTTCTAAGACTGGGCTAAGATATCACCTCCTCCAGAAAGCTTTCCTGATAGCCACCGCCACATTGGGCTGATGTGTGAGCCCACGGCACCCTGCAACCCCTCTTTATCATTGCCCGTATCCCACTGCATGGTGGCCACCGGTCAGCTTCACACCTGGACTCACCCTAAAGTCTCGGGGCACAGAGTCATAGATGCAGCAGTGAACAAAATAACACAATTCCTTGCCCTGTGCAACGGACATTCTAGTGGATGTAAAAGTGAGAACGCATGCAAAGTGGGAGGGTCCTGGACGATCCAACCACACCTGGATGGTATCAGTGCAGGAGGGTGATGGGCCAAACAGCGCTCTCAGAGACCCTCTGGAAGAGGAAGACAGCTCAGAGGAAAGGGGATGAAGCAGGGCAAGAGAGAGTATCTACCAGGTCCCCTTCCTCTCGTGTTGGCATTGCAAACCTAGCAGGGGATGACAGCCTACTTAGTTTTTATTTTCACTGTGCTGTCAATTTTTTGATGTAAAAAATACTAAAGAATTTTTAAATCTTTAAAATAAATATGAATTTGTTTGTAGTTCCTTATTCTCTCCCAGCTGTCATGTGCCTGTATATGCACTTCTACCCGGGTGTCATCACACTGTACGCTGATGGAGGGGGGTGGTCATCTACCACTATCTTGCATTTCCACAGCACGTTACTCTCATCTCCCTCCCAGGCCCACACTCAGCTTCTGCCTGGGGTTTTCTGCTGACTTGGCAGGAAGTGGGTCACCCCAGCAGCTCAAAGGGATAGTTTTCAGGTCCAGTGGGGCCGGGGTCCTGGTGGGAATCCCCAGACCCCCGCAGCTGGAGGGGCTGTGAAATCTGTTTAACCACCCAGTCGTGGAGAGGGGATGGGGTGAGAGAAAAGAGGAAGAGGCCACGTGGGTAAAAAGGTACCACTTTTGCAAGAGGAAAAGTGCTGTTGAAAACAGCCAGCCCCATTTCCTGGAGAAGCCAGTCCCAGAGCCCTGGAGGCTGACACGCACCTGTGTTCGCTCAGACACCCACACAAAGCCCTGCCTCTGAGGCCTCAGGGGCTGCACTTGGTTAAAACCCCAAGCCCCCTTCCCGGCCCCTACAGGTGGCTGCTATGAAGGGGCCTCTGCCACCTCCCCAGCAAGCAGCTCGAAGCTCAGGTCATGGAGGAAAGGGTAACTCAGTGATTAAGAACATGCACTTGGGGGGGCACCAGATCCGGTTCGGCGCTCAGACCCACTCTTTACCAGTCTGCAGGTGAGACCTGCCGACTCACCTCCCTAAACCTCGGGTTCCTTAGCAGCAAAACAGGGATAGTAACAGCACGCTATAAAAGTCAGGCAGATTAACTAGAAAATATTTATAAAGTGCCTACCACGTAACACGAGCTCCATAAATGGTAGGAGGGAGGAGAAAAGCTAGCTCCCCTGGAAGCTCCGGGGGAAGGGGCTCAGAGGACTTGGCCCCCCATGCTCCCAGCCCACACCCTTCCCCCGGCCTCCAGCCACTAAACTCCGTCCTGGGTTCCACCCTGGCAAGTGCTGCGCTGTGTCCCCAAGATGACAGCTTGTGTCTGGGGACTCTTTTTCTTTGAACAGGTGCTGATGTGTTATACGGAGGGGGCTCAAGCTGCGGTATGGGGGTAGAAAGCTTGTGACTTTGACCGTGGCCTTGTGGATCCCCAGCAGAGGAGGCTGACTGGGGCCTGAGAGGGGAGACGGCAGGGTCAGGAGCGAGGTCCTCCACGTACACCGCACAGCCATGCTCTCTCCTCCGGCACAGGCAGGCCCTAGACTTGAAGCCTGAGCTCCCACATTATGACAGAGGGGGACACCTGCCCCTTAGCAGGAGGAAAAGCAAACAGCCACAAGGGATGCCCATGGCTAGAGACCCTGGCCCCACGGCCTCCAGCCCAGATGCCCCAGCATGGTGGGCAGTGCTACCCCAGCAGGGTTACGGTCCAGCCTCATTCAAATAAAGGGCAGGTGGCATCTTGTTGCCTCACTCCCAACCAGGCCCTGCCCTATCTGACCTTCCGCTTGCCCCAAGAGCCCCGTCAGGGGATCCTAAGGAGATAGGAGGAACTGATGGGCCTTCCGTGGACCCACTCTCATTGCAGAATGAGCTCGGGTGTGCAGACAGGTCTCAGGAAAAAGGGCCTGGGCACCATGCTGGAAGTGCTCCCAGAGCTACAGTGAGGGCTAGCTTAGGTCTCTTCTCACCAGCCTCTCTCCGCACTTCACCTACCTCCAGCCCCACTGCACAGCCTCGGAAGGCCCTGGACAGAGAGGGAGGGGCTGGCAGAGAACCCAGACTCCTGTTCAACTGCTCACTGACCTTGAAGCATCTACCCATGTTTAATCTGGCATGAAGGTGATTTTAAGGAGACACAGTTTAACTATCCAGTACTGTAGCCCAAGGTTACAAATGGGCCAGGCCAGGCTCCAACCCAACAGGGGGTGAGGGAGTACAGGACACTTGAGCTGGGCCAAGGTCCATGGAGTTGATGGAGAGAGAAGCATCTTCGTCTACCTTCTCTGTGGGTCTCACAGTCCTGCTTTCACACAGAATCCTCTAAGGGCTTTCCATTATATCTTTAACAAGTATCCTATCCATATATTTCCTTTTTTTTTGGCTGCCACAAGTGGCTTACAGGATCTTAGTTCCCCAACCAGAGATCAAACCCAGGCCCCAGGCAGTGGAAGCACTGAATCCTAACCACTGGACCACCAGGGAATTCCCTATATTTCCTTTAAAATGTGTTAAGAAGGCAAGTGGCTTTTGAGAACATGTTCTCCCTGCTCCCCAGCTCATATGCACTAGAACGCGACTTCAGCCACACAGGCCTCTTTGAGCCTCAGTTTTCACACTGTAAACTAGAGACAACAGCACCTGCCAGGCAGGACTGCAGTGAAGATTAAATAATAATATAGTGCATTTTACCACAACCGAAAAAACTAGGGAAAAAGATAATGTTAACATATTAATATTGTTAATTTATATTAATAACGATAATATAATATTAATGTGTTTGAAATACATTAAGTGTGTAAGAAATAGTCACTACCGTCATCATTATTATCTAAATTTTAGATTCTAAAAGATGTCTGAATAATCACACTCAGCTGATCTGGGGTACAGAGGATTACCCCATAAGCATGACGCAGGTGCTGAGCTTTTGAAGTCAAGTGGCATTCAGAGCCTTGACCTTGGTGGGAGGAGGGAGTGGTTAAAACACAAGATGCTGAGCACAGGAAGATCACAGGACTTGCTTAAGATCACTCCACAGAGGGAATTCCCTGGCAGTCGAGTGGTTAGGACTCCGTGCTTTCACTGCTAAGGGCGTGAGTTCAATCCCTGGTTGGGGAACTAAGATCCCACAAGCCGCAAGGTGTGGCAAAATCGTTTTTTTTATTTCTTTGATTTAAAAATAAAAATCACTCCACATAGCAAGAATCCAAAAGCCTGAAAGGATTCAATCACTCTGAAGAAGATAAGGCAAACCCCAGTCCATCAGCTTCTAACCAGGGGGTAACCTTGGGCAAGTGAGTCAACATGGCTCTGCCTCAAGGCACAGTCTGTAAAATGGGGTAATGACAGCATGGGGTTGGTGGAGAATTCAATAAGATAACCCACTTAAAACACGGAAAAGAAGGTCTGGAACACAGTGACTGCTCCATAATTACCTATCATTACTGGTACCACAACAATTAGAGATAACTATTACAAGTTCATGCTGTCCAACACATGTCATCAAAGAATGTTAGAGCTGGAAGAGATGCTTGGCACACCTGAGCCAAAACTCTCAGTGAGCCAAAACCCTCACTTTACAACTGAGGACACATGGACCAGAGAGGGTGAGTGACTTTTCCCAGGCCACACAGCTGGGTATGTTCACAACCTGGCCTCCTTACTCCCAGTCCCATATACTTTTCTGCTCCACCAGGATGACGTGGATTTCAGGTGCAGGTGTGCGTGGGGTGCTGGAAGGGAACAGCAGAACCAAGGGCAGTCAGGTGGGCTGAATCTTGTGGCATGTCGCTGAAAAACAGGTCACTGTGAAGTGAAAACACCACCCAGAGGGAACCACGGTGACTCTGGTCAGCACTGGCACAGAGAGCCTTGAGTTGATGGACCATCAACTGGCATGGGATGGGCATGGGATGGGCAGCTTCTCTGGGGGCAGCGTGATGGAGAGAGGCAAAGGGAGCATAGCCCCGAGGCAGGTAGCTGGTTGTCCAGAGGTGGGAGATCGTTCTGGATGGTAAGCAGATCAGAAACATGTCTTTGAGGAGAATTCTGGGAACTGGGGCTCTTTGACCAGGAAGAGAGAAGAGTGGACTCAGGGACTCATCCTAAATATTTGAAAGACCCTCCCATGGACGAGCGAATAAACTTGTTGAGTGAAGCCCCAGGCAGAACAAGGCAGATAGTAATGGTGAGGAACGTGGATTCTAGAGCAAGACTCACCTGGATCTAATCCCATCTCTGGCCCTGAGTAAACTTGGGCAAGTGATGTCACTTCTCCAACCCTCAATCTCCACATCTGTAAAATGGGTATAATAATAGAACCTGCCTCGAAGGGTGGTGTGGATCAGTGCAGCAACACATGGCAAGTGCTAAGTACAATCACCCACACATAAGGCTCAATAAATGGTAGCTACTATTACTAGGATCAAGGATAGGAAGCTGCAGGGAAGACTAGAGTTCAATGTAATAAAGAACAGACCAAACACTGGGTATACAGTGCATTACCCACCAAAGGCATGTGTTTGGTGAGGGTGCTGGGAGAGGATTCAAGCTCCCCCTGGGGGCTGAGCTAAGTAGGTCCCTTATAATGCTGATTCTTCGAGAGCCCAAGGTAGCCCTTGAAAAGCTGGGTTAGAGATGTGTTTGAAGAGTTCAGTTACACCAAGAGTCACACACTCAAATGTCTGAGCAGGGTTTCTCAACCTCAATACCATGGATATTTTGGGTTAGTTACTTCTTTGTTAAGGGTTTGGGGCCTTTCTTATGCATCACAGATAGGATGGTTAGCAGCATTCCTGGACCCTACCCACTAAATGCAGGTAACATCCTCCACCTCAAGTTGTGACAACCAAAAATCACCCCTGGTTGAGAATCTAGTCTGGAGAAGACAAGCACATATGCCATTAACAATAATCATAATAATAACAGCAGGTGCTCTTGCTAGACCCTCTTCTGAGTGCTTTACCCCCCGTAACTCCATCTTCAAAACAACATTACAAGGCAGGTGCTATTATTTTCCCCATTTTACAGATGAGAAAACTAAGCCACAAGAGGTTTAATAAAAGGCCAAAGGGGAAAGTGTACGGAAAGTGGGACTGGCGAGCGCCCTTGCCTCCATGTGCGCTCATGGATTTCTCTTGAAACAGTGGCCCTCTCGGGCTTATCCTTTGGGTTTCCACTCAGGAGAGCAACATGGGCACAGAGAACCGGTACAGAGCATACACGGTGATAATGGCAGGTAGGACACAATCTCGGTATCAGGGCAGGTGTGGTGAGGGGACGGGAGGCGTCTCTCCTTGGCTCATATGGGAACGTGCGTCCTCAGGTGTCAGACCTCCAATGAAGGGGAGCCAGAAATCTGGACTTTCATGTGAGTCTTCTCATTTTTTTTTTTTTTTTGCGGTACGCGGGCCTCTCACTGTTGTGGCCTCTCCCGTTGCGGAGCACAGGCTCCGGACGCGCAGGCTCACGGGCCCAGCCGCTCCACGGCATGTGGGATCTTCCCAGACCGGGGCACGAACCCATGTCCCCTGCATCGGCAGGCAGACTCTCAACCACTGCGCCACCAGGGAAGCCCCCGAGTCTTCTCATTTTTAAATGCTGGTCCAACTTAAAAATAAGACATCCCACAGCCCCTCAAAAGATAGGGGCAGGATAAATCTGAATTAAGACTGACAGGGTCTCTGGTTCCACAGTGGGAACACGTGAAAACTTTCTAAGTCTCCTAACAAAAGAGTCACCACACAGGAACGAATGGTGTGTTAACGTAAGCAGACAGCTGTGCCCAGCACGGTTCACACTCCTCGCAGACCACCACCGGCGTCTGCCATCGGGGAATCTGCTAGCAAAAACTGAGAGAATGTTCCGTGAGGGGCCACAGGAGCTCTCCTTGTTTGGGCTGATCAAGGACCCACACCTGTCAACAGGGACGGCAACCAGATGTGCGTCCCCCCCCATACACACACACACACGTGCACACACCACCATGTTTTGTGAGTTCAAACGAAGGTACCAATTTTCATTTATTACATCTGCAAAAATAAGTTTCTGCTAATTCCCATCAAAGGGTGGGTACAGTGGCCAAGCCGCAACACGTCACAGCAGGCTGGCTGGTTCGGTACAACTCCGGTGGAAGGCAACTCGCCGAGGGGAGCTAAAACGGGCATAACCTTTAGCCCAATGCTGGGACACTATCCTGGGTAAATATCGCTCAAGAAAGAGAAGGGTCACGGGCACAAAGACATCCTCGCCAGCATTACTGGAGAGGAAACAATTAGAAATAGCCCCAAATTCTATTAATAAAGAATTAGTTAAATAAATTATGGTTCATCCACTTAATGGAACACTAGATGGCCAAAATGATGGGTTCTGAAACTATATATTATGATGGGAAAAGGCTGATATGTAATTACCAAGAACGCAGGATACAAAACTGTATGTACCACAGGCTTAAAACCATGTGAGCGATCACAGGAACGGGAGAAAACGATGGAAACAAAACCCATCCTGACGCAAGCAGTGCCTGTGCTCCTGTAACTGAATTGCAATGACTTTCTTTCCTTGCCCAGCCGGCTGCAAATGTGATTGGCAATCCCCATCTCCTCCCTGCCCTTCTCCCTGCTAGCACTCCTCTGTGACGCGTACTCCCCCTCAGCGCACAATCCAGGCCATCCGCACCTGGCTGACCTCTCCATTGGTCCTGAGTAAACAAGACAACCCACCTGCAGCCAAAATGAGGCCGGCTCAGCGGGTGGAGGGAGCAGCACTGCCACCTCGCTGGCCACCAGGCCCCAGGCTCGCGGGCTGACCACACCTCTCCCAGGCACATCCTCCTGCTCCCCTGGGATCCTGACACTCGACACCAGCCCCGGTTCACTCCAGGGGAGTTACTGTTCGGAGCACAGGGGTCAGGAAACCTGGGCTCTGCCCTGGCTCAGCCAGGCATGCGTGTGACCTCGTATGTATCACCTCAACCCCTTCCAGCTGTGTAACCCCAAATGCGTCCCGGACCCTGCAGGTCAGAGCCCAGCAACTCGTCCCATCATAACGTGCGAAAGTAAAAGACACGGCCAAGTAGAGGACCCAGGGTCAATCCTCAGCTCCCATGTAGGGGTGATTGCGATGGATGGGCTCTGCTCCTTGTCAGAGGCCAATAAATCCCACAGGGGCAGTTTCACCTCAACGGCTCAACGCGTGATCAGGGTTTCGGTCTCAAGACCGCCTACCCCTCACCAAAAGACACCTGTTATTAGTTTGCTGGACAGTCCATAAAAGCTTTATGCCAGCATATCCCTGGAAGGACACACAGGACTTGGCACGTGGCTGCCTCCAGGGAGGGGAGCTAGGAGGCTCCTGACAGGGGAGGGTGGGGCGTTTTCTTGTCACAGAATACCCTTCTGTTTCCTTGGAATTTTATACCATGTGCAGTCATCATCTGTTAAAACAAACAAACAAAAAGCCATGCAAATCTAAGAAAAGTCTGTGTATATGTTTATCTGCTGAGTCAGACCTCTGGATGGGATAGAGGGAACTTCCCATTTCTCTGGGATGACTTGGGATGGGGGGGTTAGGGCCCATGAATTCTCGGGGGGAAAAAACAAATGTTTTCAAATTTTAAAAGAATAGGAAGAGATGAAAAAGGAAAAATTCTTCCATCTATTTAAAAGAATTAGTAATAGAAGAAAATATCATATAGAGAAAGGGTTGTGAAAAACTTTGAAGTGCCTTATCAGTGTAAACTATTATAAGCAAAGTCATAATTAGGGACCAGGACATGAAGATAAAGCAGCAATTACACCCACATGTCCACCCCAACAGACAGCAAACTGCTAACTGTGGGGGGAGATGAAGGGCAGTACCGCCCGGCCCAGTGGCCCAGAAAACCCCAAGCAAGTTTCTAAGCCTCTGGAAGGTGGTACAGGGCTTCCTGTACAAGCTGGCTTCTCATCGGATGACTTTCCCCTCCCTGGTCCTGGTCTAGGCTCATCAACTGAGAAATCAGTTCAGGGGCCCTGCGATCTCCACACCCTTCTGGGCGGGCGCCCTGCCATGGCTGTCAGTCACAGCCCACCCTCCTCTGCCACTCTTGGCCACCATGTGCAAGCGTCAGGCCAGGGCCCCTTGAGAGCTCAGGGCCAAGGTCTCTGCAGCATTTGCTGGCCCGGGGGAGGTCACTGTGGACCAGCCCGGGAGCACTCTCTCTCCCTCAGGCCACCGTGGAGTCCCTCTGACCCCCGCACGTGGCCAGCCTGGCCAGGGCGTGGGCACTGGGTGGTTTGTCTAAGCAAAGGCCTGCCAGCAGTGATCTCAGATGCCCAGTGTTCCGGTAACGTAAATAGAAGTATCTGGTTAACTTATCAAGGGCTGGCTGCCAGCCTTTCAAAGCAAGCAGTCAGCTGGTTCACTCACAGATGAAAAGCAGAGTCCTCAAGAACATCTCCACCCAGATCTGTTTACTTTCCACCCCTGGGAGTGGTGCTGAACCACCAGGCGGTTTCCTCTGCTCTGAAAGGGCACCTCTCTAACCGCTGGCCCCCAAAACCATGCGAATGTTGGGGCCCTGGAAACTCAGAGGCAGGTGGCTGGAGGCTCCCAAAAGAGCTGGACTTTGTAACTGTTAAGAGCTGGGCCCCCGGCCTCCACCTCTCATTAGCTCTGTCTCTTTGTACAGGATTCTCCATCTCAACCTCAGGATGCCCATCTGTAAAATGGGGATAACAAGATCTATGACGGCACAGCATTGAAGAGGACCAAATTAGATCTCATGTACTTAGAGACGGTCTGGTGCTCTGTGCGCAACAGATGCTTAAGAAACGTTAATCCAGCCGGCCTTTGTCACTCAGTGGCTGTGTGGCTTTCATGAACCTGTCTAGGCCTCAATTACTTCATCTGACAAATGGGGATACATAATATCACAAGTTTGTGGGGTTGTTGTCAGAATGAGGGCAGTGGAAGCAAAATAGCCAGCCGTCAGAAAAGGGCAGGAGCCTCATAACTGTTCTCTGTCCTACTGCTCTCACTTCCTATTCCCTTTCTATTCAAAGTTAATCATTCACAGAGCTCTACAGGTGGGAAGAAAGAGGTCTGTTATTTCTCTCCTACTGACTGATGAGGAAACCCTGAGACCAGCCCCTGGCCAGGGTGAGAACAGGAGTGGGAGGAACAGGGGCCTGTGTTTCCGGTTCATGTCCACCTGCAGCCCATTTCAGGAGACACAGCACCAGACGCCCGGAGGGTCACCAAGGCCACAAGGCCAAAGCACAGGTGGCCAAACGGCTCATTCTAGGAGGTGATCTGACCTAATGACCACACCCTAGTGGGAGAGAGGAGAGCTGCCAGCCCCTCCGCGAGGCCCAGGCACCCCTTCTCACCAAGGCCCTTGGAAAGCACCCCAGTGCCTTCCCGCAGGTGCAGGCAGAACCTGGAGCTCCTGAGAGAATTCAGGGCCGTTTTAAAAGTCAGGTGGCGCCAGATTCCAGTGAAGAAACAAGGACTGTCCTCTCAGCTCCTGGCCAAGGAGCATCAGCTGCCCCCGCCAGTCTGCCACCATCCACAGCCTGGCCTCTCCTGGGGACCGAAGAGCCACAGCCATGGTCCAGCCCGCGGCCGGCTCTGTCACCATGGCCTTTGGGATCCTGGACTCGCTGAGCCTCAGTCTCCACATCAGTAAGACAAAGACAAAAAAGAGTGTCTACCCCGTGCGGCTCTCCTGAGGGAGGGTTGTGTGAGCTAAAACAGAAGGCTTAGCCCAGTGCCACATGCAGACGAAGTGCTCACTGGATGTTAAAACCCAAACATGTATCTACAGAGGCAGAAATAGAGTAGTGGTAGCTTAGGGCTGGCGGGGGCGTGATAGCTAAGGGGGATGGGGTTTCTTTTAGAAGTGATGAAAATGATCTAAAATTGCGGTAATGGCCGCACACGTCTGTGACTATGCTAAAAACTTTACATTGTACACTTTAAATGGGTGAATTGTACAGTACGTGAATTATATCTCAATAAAGCTATTATTAAAAAAAAAAAACCCCACTAAGTCTTTTATCAAGGGGTTTTTGTTTTGTTTTGTTTACCCATTTGGCCCACTGGCAAGAAACCAGGCTCAAAGGCAGGCCCCAGACCCTCGCTCTCTCCAGGTACTGAGGTAACTGAGACTAAGATTCCAAGGTGGGAGGTCTGGTCTCATCTTCGGGCATATGTAGCCCTCGAGCCAGGCCTGCACTGTGTGGGCTTTAGGTGCCACTGGCCTTGTCGATGCCTCCCCAGGGAGTGGTTACTCTGAAGAGCAGGTCCCGCCCCAGGACATCTGCTTAACCATCAAAGGCCTGTTGGCTCCTCCTAGGCACACTTGACACTACTTACAGAGGCCAGTTGGACCTGCCTATGACACCTCCCCCATGTCTGGAGTCGGATCCTGGCCCTTGTGGGTCTGACAGCACAGAGGTCTTGTGGGCTGCAGCTCACAGGAATGGCCCACACATTCCTTCCCCAAAGAAGGAAAAGTCATTCACATGTGAGGTCATCTGGTTTTTCTGGCACAATGCTGAGAGCCATGGGCCACTCAACCCCACAGAGAACTTCCCCGCATGACAAGAATCTGGCCCAGCCTGGTATTCATAACATATGGGGAGCTGTGGTCTGGCTGCCTTGAGCATCTAACCTGACTCCTCTGTATGGTTGAGCTGTGACCCTCAACTTCACAGCCTGAAGCCTCGATGGTCTCATCTGCGAAATGGGAATAATCAATCTGCCCCCTCCTGGGGTTATGGTAAGAATCAAATAGCACAATATCTGACTGACAGTGGGGGCTCAAAAAGTAAAATCGAGTACAGCTAGCACCCCTCCTCCTGCCAGGGTCATTTCTACTGAGCACGATTTGCTGACTGGGAACAAGGCTCCAAGCCCCCCATGTGGCCTCTCCAGAGGCCAAACCATTATTGCAAATTTGCAAGAAGGAAAGAGACACTGCTTGGATAAAGAATATTTCCAGGTCTCTTCTCTGTGTCCCTGAATAACCTGCTGGACTGGAGCTTCTGTTCTGGCCTGTCCCACAGTCCACTGCTGGGACCCCTGCCCTCTCGAGGCATCTCCTCTGGCACAGTGCTGGGAACTCTGACCCCCGTGGTGGCCACTGTCGCCAGGCTGGCAGCTGGAGGCAGCAGAGATATCAGCTCTATCAAATGCTTTCAGGGACTTGGGAGGGGTTCCTGGAGGCCCCAGACCCAGTAGGGACAGACACTGTACCTCTCAGAGTGGGCATGAAACCCATGAAGAGAAGCCAAGGCCCAAAGTCTGTGCTTACACTGACTGGCCCAATGACACCAGCGCAGGGCAGAAAAAATAAAGGAGAAAAAGGAGAGCAGAATAGCTCCATGTGGTGGTTCTCAGACTTGAAGGTGCATCAAAATCACCTGGAGGGCTCGTTAAAACTGATTTATGAATCCCCCCCGGATTTCTGATTCCATAGTTCTGGACAGGCAGAGAAATTGCATTTCCCACAAGAATCCAGGTGGTACAGATGCTGCTGGTCCAGAGATCCCACTGAGGACCACGGGCTTGATGGTTACGAGGATGGGATTAGGCGCAGATGACTTGGATGTGATCTGGGTCTGCCACTTAGTAACACTGGGACCTGAGCAAGTTCTTGACCTTTCTGAACCTCAGTCTTCTCATCTGTAAAAGGGGTTAATACCTTTCTCACTGGGGTATTAAGGGGTTTCAATGAGCTAACATTTGCAAAAAGCCAAGCACATGGTAAGTTGTTAATAATATCTAGAGTTCATTATTAAAATACAAGAAAGAAATGAAAAAGGATGTTCACAGAAAGGAGTGAGAGAGAACTACTCGGGGCCCGTGGAATTGCCCATGTGTACTAAGTGGTCACCTGGCACCATCCTGGGGTTACAGAGGTCGCCTTCATCCCCAGTGTGTGCTTGAGTCTGGGCCAGCATGCACCAGCCGGCACTGTGCTCCAGCATTCCCTGGCCCTAGGCTCCTTGACCCAAGCAAGGACATAAGCTCAGTAAGACGACCTCAGCCCAGACCCCATGCCAGTGCTATGATGTCATCCACCTCCCTCCCGAGGGACCACCACATGACCTCACACCGGAATGCAGGCAGACTTGCAGCCTCCCAAGGGAAAGGTCAAAGCTCCAGAGAACCCAGAGCCTTCAGGATGCCAGAGCGGAAGCAGAAAGCAGGCGGCAGGGGGCACAACCTCAGAACCCAGCAGCTGTGTAAGCATCACCAGGCGCAAGGAATCCCACGAGTGATGTGCACTCTGGGTGGGGGTGGGGAGGTTGGGGCATTAACAGACTCCCTCTAAACCGCCACTCCCTGGGGAGTGGGGGGCTTTCTGCAGAGAACCTCCATGACTCTCAGCCATGACAGCAAGCACCCCATGCCTAAGAGGAAGTTTCTGGTTCCAGGAACTCTGAACGGAGGAAGGGAACAGAGAGGCTTGGCACTTTAAGAGTTCCTCCTTAGTTGCATATAAAACATAATTTGGGGCTTCCCTGGTGGCGCAGTGGTTGAGAGTCCGTCTGCCGATGCAGGGGACACGCGTTCATGCCCCGGTCCGGGAAGATCCCACATGCCGTGGAGTGGCTGGGCCCATGAGCCATGGCCGCTGAGCCTGCGCGTCCGGAGCCTGTGCTCCGCAACGGGAGAGGCCACAACAGTGAGAGGCCTGCGTACCGCAAAAAACAAAAACAAAAACAAAAAAAAACAATAATTTGTCCTTTACGCCTAAGAGACTGGTAAACAATTAGAGAGGTGATTACCCCAAATGTCGCTGTGGCTGAGGAATCCAGCAGCCCTCATGCCTGGCTGGAAGTGTGGGCTGTGCAGTCATGCTGGAGAGCAAGCCAGCACTACATCAGGAAATTCATCACGTACTGCCCAACAAGCCACCCGGGAAATCTCCTCTCAGAGAAACCCTCACATGGTGAACCCGGGGGTCCATGGGAGAATGTTCATCGTTCCGTTAGCTGTGTTGGCAGGGAAGGGGTTGGGGACCCCCTACGTGCCCATCGTAGCGAGACTGTGGGGTGAAACGTGATGGACGCACAGTGGCCTCACGTGGGTGGACCCACAAGTGGGCCATGAGCTGAGGGACCACATTAAGCCAATTCTCTTCACCTGAGGTCCAGGAAAATAAAGTTTCTTCTCCCAAAATACAGACACAGATCAGCACATTATAAAGCGGCACAGAAACCCCAAAACCCTTTTCTGAAGAAATCACAGGCAACCTGTGGGCCATGAAAATCCCCACCCAGGCCCAGGCGGACGTGGCCCAACACCGTCCCTGCACTCCCAGCCTCCACTAAGACCCATCAGCGACCTGGGGCGTCGGCAGCCCAGCGCAGCGGGCCTGACCAACACCTCAGCACGGCCAGCCCGGCTCAAGGGACAGGGCACCAGGGGAATCAGGAGCAGGGAGCAGAGGCTAAGGAATAGAAACATGTCTGTGAAAACTTCCTCATTTCCAGAAGGATGGGAAGAAGTGCAGCTGTCGGCAGATCTGGCCAACTAACTGCTGGGATGGGGTGGGACACGGGGCTCCTGTCTGTGGGTGAGTGTGTTCACAGCCTCCTGGGAGCTTGGAGATCCACACCCGTTCTGTCTCCCAGCACCGGGCTTAAGCTCAGAAAGTGTGCAGTGAGTGGGAGAGGGGGCCGCAGAGAACACGGGCTGCCCAAGGGCACCGCAGCCTCCCCCTAACCTTGTTCCAGAGGAAGGTACCGTGTTAAGCCCTTAACTCCAAGATGGGGACACAGAAGGCAAAGTGGACCTCTGGGAGCCCCAAGGGGAGGGGAAGAGAGAAAGAATAAGATCTTGGAGTTGCTCAAAGACGTGGGCTGTTAGTTCCACTGGGTGAGGTATGCACCATCTCAGCAAATCCACTCAACAATCCTGCGTTAGGGGAGGAAAGCGAGGGTTAGAGGAAGCAACCTTCCTAGCCACACAGCTAGTGAGAGGCAGAGCTGAGATCTGAACTGGGGTCCACAGGATGCCAATGTGTGGGCCCTTTCCACTATGCTGGGGGCTGCGGCTCTTCCAGGTAAGCCTTCCACCTTTGCTCAGGCTGGAGAATAATGAGGAATCGGCCAGCACCAGTCCCAGGTCTGCCGAGAACCACACAGGGATGTGTGCGGCTAGCTGTCCCCAAGCAGTCCCTGGGCCTGGACCGGGGAGGGCAGCCCAGGACACTGGGTGAGAATCACGCCAGCACTCACATCCAGCCATGCGAGAAGGTCCTGGACCTTGTGGCTCCCTAGAGATTCAGAATGGGCCAGGCAACTCTTTCTCCTAAGTCTCAGTTTTGGGGAGGTGGAAAGAGGGTTTGAACTCCTGTCTCTTTTGGCTTCCAAACACAAAGCCCGTTGAGAGAGGTCATGAATAATTATAGGGGCAGCCAAGTCAGGGGGTATGTATGCCAGGGCGTGGGCAACCGGCTTGTTTGGGCTTGGATTGGCTCGACGGCAGCAGCTTCCCTCAAGGCAGGCCACTGCCCATGCTCCTGACCCACGCAGGCTCCAGGCTCCCCCTGCCAGTAAGCAGGAGAAGGTAAACTCATTCATTCGTTCATTCACTCACTCATTCAGTAAATTCTTACTGAGCACTGACTGTGTCAGGAACTGGGGTCACATTTTGGGCAAGTAAAGACACAGTCCCTTATTTATTAATTTTTTTTAAATTTATTTTATTTATTCTTTTTTTGGCTGTGTTGGGTCTTCGTTGCTGCGCGCGGGCTTTCTCTAGTTGAGGCGAGCGGGGGCTACTCTTCGTTGCGGTGCGCAGGCTTCTCACTGCGGTGGCTTCTCTTGCTGTGGGGCACGGGTTCCAGGCACACAGGCTTCAGTAGTTGTAGCACATGGGCTCAGTAGTTGTGGCTCACGGGCTCTAGAGCACAGGCTCAGCAGTTGTGGCGCACGGGCTTAGTTGCTCCGCGGCATGTGGGATCTTCCCGGACCAGGGCTCGAACCCATGTCCCCTGCATTGGCAGGTGGATTCTTAACCACTGCGCCACCAGGGAAGCCCAAGATTTAAGGGAAGCCCCTTAAATCAAGGACCCTGTGGTCTAACAAGGATGACAAATGTTAATCAAAAACTCATATCAGTAAGTATATATTTGCAAGCCGAGCTTCAGTGCATACGGGAAAAGTTCTGAAGGCATGAGGCTAAACCGGGTCCCTAACCTGGTCCAGGGTGTATGTCCGACCACTACTTTGAGGAAGTCAGTGAATTTTTAAAGCTGAGGAATTTTAATTAGATGAAGAGATTGTAAATGTGAAAGGGGGACCACTCAGTTTATCATCCAAACTGGGGCACTCGTAAATAAAGGTAGGTGCTGTTAATAAATACATCAGAACAACAGGTGCAAACCGAGATGGACGGTACCCAACGCACGTATGTGGGGTCCGGGATGGTCGGAAGGGTGGTGCCGCCCAAGCAGAGGGGTCAGGGACGAAGGCCTGCTCAGGCCACTGGAAAATGGCCACTGGGGCAGGTGCAGGAGGAGAAGAGAGGGGTGCCAGAGGTCAGCATTACCGCAGGGGCATGGGGTCCCACAGGATGTTAGGATGGTGTCTCCTGAGAACAATGGGAGAGGTTTTATTTGATTTCAGCTGAGGGTTGAGGGGTGGGGGTAGGGTGGATGCAGGAATCAGGTACTAGTTTGCACATAATTATACCTGCATCTTGGAAAGAGACTCCTAATTGCACCATGACGAGCAGATCCGAGATGGGCCAAAATGGCAGCGGAGACCAGTCAGAGGGCCGCGCAAAGGTCCAGGCAAGAGACAAAGGTGGCTCAGACCAGGGAGGTGGTGGCGGGGACAGGGAAGTGGGTGGACCCAAGAGATACTCAGGGAGCGAGGGAGGGAGGGATCAGAGGCCACACCCAGGTTTTGGACCTGAGCCAAGCGAGGAAGGCGGTATGGGTGAGGGTGCCAAGCACTGAAACGCGGCTCCCTGCCCGCCAGACACCTCCAGCACTCACCAGTTACAGAAGGCCCCCGGTCCTCAGCCTGACAATCTGATTAGAAGGTCAGCGGCCAGGGATGCCCTCCCCAGCTCACTGTCCCAAGTGCTCTGTCAGTATTAACACAATTAACCCCCCCAGCCACCTTATGAGGTAGGTGCTATCATTAATCCCATTCTACAGAGGAGAAAACTGAGACAGAGAGACGCTCACAAGGTCACCTCAAACAGCGAGAGGAGCCAGAGAACCGGGCGCAGAGCCCAGGCTCCTAACCCCGGGCTCGGTCAGCCTGGCTCTCCTCCCTCGGGCCCCTCCCAAGGGCCCAGCAGCAAGTCACATCACGTGCACCGGCCCGGGGCGGGGCTCTTCCTCTCACGCTGCGCACCAGCCCGCCTCACCCCAGCCCAGTCGGATCACCCTCCGGGGGTGCGCCCAGGCAGAAGCAGCTCCCGAAGCCCCCAGGTAGAAAAGGGACGCTGCTGTGCAGTCAGGGCAGCCCACCTCAGCCTGGAACGCCCTAACGGAGCAATTCCAGTGCCTCCCACCCACCCTCCCCAAGCCTCTCCACCAGTACTGGGAGAAAATCAGCCTGAAAGCATCTTTAAGAGCCACTTAAGGGGAAACTGGAAAGGGGGGTGGTATACAGAGGACCTAAACTAGTTTTCCTTTAATGGACCGGGCCAACCTTGGGAAAAAGGAAGCAGGGAGACAGTGGGCCCCTGTACCTGGCACGGCCAGCTGGCCTTGGCCACGCCCGTTCCTCTCTCCCCGCACACGCCGCCTTCCACCATCTGAGCAGGGGAGCCAGCCCTGCCTGTGCTTCTAGAAGGCTTCCCAGACCTAATCATAAAAGGAGGGGAAAGGAGGGAGAAGGAGACCTACCTGCACAAAGGACTTCCAGGACTCCGCCAACAGCCCCGGGAAGGTGCTCGGGCACCTGGCCCAGGCCACCCCCTAACCTCCTTATACCTGCTGACTCCCAGTGGCTCTGGGACAAAGCCCATGCTCGCCTGGGCCCTGATTTTCAGAAGGCACACCTGGGGAAGTATCTTAGTGGGGGAAGGGCTCCAGCCCAACTCCCTACACCCCTGTCCCTGTGGCTGGTCTCTGCAGGCCTGCCACAACGGGCAGCAGAAGGGCACCACTGATGCCCCTCTGCCACCACTGCAGTCTTGTTACTCACCTCTTTCCGGTCACCCCATTTCTCTCCATCCCCCACCCTTTCCATGCTTTGCTAGAATGTCTGCAGGCACAGTGGACACACAGCACTGGGAGATCTGAGTTCTAATTCTGTTTCCACCATGAGGGAACCAGTGGCTCGGACCACCACCACCTCGGGTCTGTCCCTTAAACTTCACCATCTCACCTAGAAATCTCCCATTTTGCGTGCAGCCACACCTGCCTCAGACCCGCCTCAGTGGCCTCTTGTGAAGATCAGATGATACAGCCACCGGAGGGCAATCTGAGGGAGGCGAGTTTTCCCAACTTGGCCTACTGATAAAACAGGATGAAAATACAGACCCCAACCCGACAAGCGCCATTCTGGTTCAGAAGTTCTGGGGTGGCGGCCGAGAATCGGTATTTAACAAGTAACAGGTACTCGGGTGAATCCTAGAATCAGGCGAGTTTGGGCAACTCTGGGCTGTGGAAATGAACAGGAAGTCGTTACCACCTTGCCTTCTGGGTAGAGAAGGGAAAGAAGAGTTTGTGAAAGGGCTCCTTGGCTTTGGGCTCGCTTCCAAAATAACAAGCCCTGCCCCCGCTTAGGGAGCCCACCAG